>NW_027192391.1:304952-536673 GCF_041956645.1 Rasamsonia byssochlamydoides | reverse complement strand
TGTTTATTTATTTGCTTATTTATTTATTTATTTGTTTATTTATTTGCTTATTTATTTATTTATTTGTTTATTTATTTATTTATTTTTTCCGGTGACGGTTATTTATCCAGTCTGTAGACGGGGTGTTACAAATAAATAACTACTATGGAGGGAAACTCTTCGAGACATATAACAACAACCACAAAAAACTTCTCTAAGATCAGCTGATTTGTTGCTATATCCCAACTCCTATTTCTATGCATACAATACAATACAATAAATACATTGAGACATTGAGATCATGAAACATGGACAGGGTGCCAATTCCTTAACTATAGTACGTACGTACGTAAAACAAAGAGGTATCAGGTATCACAGGATGCAGCGTCAAGTCGTGAAAACGTTCCAAGGGGGTAAGAATAAGAATAAGAATAACAACAACAATAGGAGAGGCGTTGAGGACATGTATATGTATACACCGCACCGGAAAAAATACCAGTAAGAAACATACATAAAGAAAAACGTGAAATCCACATCATTGAAGACTTCCTCACGGCTCCACCGTCTGTAGTGGCACGTACCCCTCGTCCTCTCTCGCTTGCCTCGATTTCCTACCAAAGACAGCACGGGTGACCATAGCACGGTAGTCATGGAGGCTTCCCAACAGGGCGCTGGCGGTGCGGGAGTGCCCTGCAAACGGGCTCTTCTTCCACCGCGTCTTCCGCGATTCTCGTGGCTGGGTCAGACCCAGGGCGGCCTCCTTCTCCAACCGTTCCACGGTCATCCAGCTTGGGCGACGCCAGAATTTGAGAAGCAGGCTGCTGCAGACCACGGAGACGCTGGACGCAGCCATTGCGGCGCCGGCTGCCATCGGGTGCAGAGTAATTCCTCCGAAGGGGAGAAACAGTCCCATGGCGAATGGCAGGCCAATGACGTTGTACACACATGCCCACATCAGGTTCAGTTTTATGCGGCTGAAGATCGTGCGAGCAAGAGACAGACTCGCCGGAACGGCAAGGAGGTCGTCGGACCGCATCAGCACGATATCGGCTGCCTCCATCGCAACGTCTGTGCCAGACGCAAGTGCAATACCGACGAACGCAGTGGCCAACGCGGGAGAGTCGTTGATGCCGTCTCCCACCATAGCAACTCGGTCACCAGATGCCTGATAAGAAGCCACAATCGACTTTTTGTCGGCGGGAGAGACACCAGCACGGACAGATGTCGCTGGTATTCCAACTGCTCTAGCAACGGCTAAAGCGGCCGGGTACGTGTCGCCTGTAACGAGAGAGGTCGACAAGCCCATGCGATGTAAGGCCGCAACAGCTGCTACTGCGCTCGACTTCAGGGCATCACGAAGGGAAATGGTACCAGTGTAGAGTCCGTCAATCGCAACGTGGATCTGCGTCAACCCAGTCATTTCATTTGGCCGAGAAGAAGCAGAAACTGCAGAGGCAGCCTCATCTGGAGCTTGTGAACTGGGGTCAGCCCATTCAGGCACCTTGACTTCCTTGGAACGAAGGAAGACAGCATTTCCCAGGAGGACCCGATAACGCGTGCGCTCAACGCCCGATGCGGGCTCGACAGTTGCGGATACGCCTCTGCCCACCAAAACCTCGAAGTCACCCACACTACCATCCAGGGCTTCGAGCGAAGTCTCCTCTTTGGCTGCCGTCACGATCGCTTTGGCCACGGGGTGTTCGCTGCTCATCTCTGCCAGACCAACAATCAGCCACCACAGCCTACGGCGCCATTCGTTCGATGACCACGTCGGTTCCAGTCTGGTTTCAGCCACACTCATCTTGCCTTCAGTCAGTGTCCCGGTCTTGTCAAAGACGACGTGGTTGATCTTGGTCGCAGCCTCGAGTGCAGCACCTCCTTTGACGAGAATGCCGTGTTCCGCACCCACACCCGTGCCGACCATGACTGCAGTCGGCGTACTGAGGCCCAGAGCACATGGACATGCAAAGACGATGACTGAAATACAGAGTTTCAGGCACACCATCACTTTGCCTCCGTTGCCTTCTGCGACGAAGATTTTGGGAGGGTGAGGAAGGACGTGGCTGAGAATCATCCAGCCGACGAATGTGATCAATCCCAGAGCAATAATTACGGGAACGAAGTAGCCAGCCACCACGTCGGCCATGCGTTGAATCGGAGCTCGGCTTGTTTGAGCATCCTGCACCAACTTGACGATCTGGCTCAGCTGTGTGTCACTGCCAGCACGCGTCACCTTGAAGTCGAGCGATCCAGCACCATTGACTGTTCCCGCGATGACCGTACTGCCTTTCTTTTTATTGATAGGACGAGCCTCGCCTGTAATCATACTCTCGTCGACGTAGCTTTCTCCGCGAATGACAATGCCATCAGCCGACACTTTGTCGCCAGGTCGTAGAACGACAATGTCGCCGACCTGAATAAGCTCTGTTGGGATGACCTTTTGGCTCACTGTCCGTGTCTGAGACGATGCGGATGTGTTGTCCTTTTCTGTGGTGGCTTCGGAGGCGTTCCACTCTTCAGCTGCCTTCTCTGCGGCGATGGGATCTTCATAGATTGTAGCCATTGACGGAGTCAGCGACATCAGACGGGAGAGGGCTTTGGATGTTTGGCCCTTGGCTCGATTTTCCAGCCATCGCCCGAGAGTAATGAAGGTGATGAGCATGGTGCTGGTGTCGAATACCGTGCTTGGACGCATATGAGACTGACTGCACATGGCCACTATCATAGCGAAGACGCTGAAAAAGAAGGCTGCCGAGGTCCCCAACATCACGAGAACATCCATGGTTGGGGCGCGATGCTTCAGCGCTTTGTAGCTGGTCACGTAGAAACGCCTCCCAATGCCGAATTGTACCGGAATCGTAAGCACCAAGCTGAGAAGGTCACCGAGATAGAGACCTGGAAGGATCTGGAATTTGCCAATGTCCAGAACGGGAAGGTACATGGGGAAGATCATGCTGATGAGGAATACAGGGATGGCAAAGGACAGGGAAAACCAGAAGGCCCGCCTCCACTCCTGAATCTCCTTGGTCTTTGAGAGAGACTCGAGCTGGGCATTATTATCTTCCGAGTCCGAGACCAAAGCATTATACCCTGCTGCCTCGATAGCTTCCACAAGTGACCGAATCCCTACAGCGGTGGAATTGTAGACGATGTTAGCGCGAGACGTAGAAAAGTTTACCGAGACTGAAGTGACGCCGTTCTTCTGCCGTAAAAGGTTCTCCAGGGAGGCTGCCGATGCTGTGTCACGGAGACCGTAGATGGAAAGGCGAACGGATCGAGAGGACTGTGAAGATGCAGCAACCTGTGCTGCAGAACTGATCACACGGGCATCAAACCCGACATCCTCAATGATTGCAACAATCTTCTCCGGTGGTAGAACCTGAGGATCATGAACGACGACTGCTCGCTCCGCCAGCAGACTGATGTCAAACTGGACCACTCCTTTCACATCCTTGAAGGCATTTGTGACGCTTGACGTGCACGCTCCGCATGTCATCCCTTCGATGGAGACTGTTGTGGACATCAATTGGGCCTTGTTTTCTGCCGTGCGCGAAGACACGGCTGATGACTCAGGAGTCTTCGTGTCCAGCACGGTGGCACCAAAGCCTCGGTCCTCAATGGCCTCCGCAATCTGAGCTGGCGTAACCAAGGACGCATCATGTTCTACGACCGCGCGTTCTGAGAGGAGGGATACGCTGACGGACTTGACGCCAGGCAAATCTTTCAGGCCTCCTTCCACAGCGGACGTACAGGCGCCACAAGTCATGCCTTCCACCACCACGGTCGTCGTTGAAATCTGCGGGCGGTTTTTCCCCAGACCTGGCTCCTCGCTCGGCATGTCTGTGGACAGAACTTGAGCATCGAACCCTCGATCTTCGATGATTTCAGCGACCTTCTCAGGTGGCAATGCGACTGGGTCGTGATGCACGACCGCACGACCCATGACCAAGCTCACAGACACCGTTCCTGCGCCTTCGACGCCATTGAAAGCCCCTTCGACGGCGGAGGTGCATGCGCCGCAGGTCATGCCATCCACTTTGAGAGTTGTGGTCGCCATATGCGCAGGTCTTTTCCGCCTTGCCGAATCGCGTTCTTCGTCAAGGGATGACGACGCCATTGTGTCTGTCATTTGTTTGTTTTTATATCCAAAGGGATATGAGAGGAAAAAATGAACGTCGTCAGCACATTTGCGTGGTTCCCAGAGAGATTTGAAGGGAGGGGCTCTTCCACGTAGGAGGCCGCGTTACTCCGATTCGGTGATTACGGAAGTCCCGGAATTTGCAAGGGTGGTCTCGGCGGGGAATGCTGTGTGTATATTACCCAGCGACAATGAACAAAGAACAAAGAATCTGTCAAGACAAAGAAAGGAGATGAACGCCAGGATATCTTGTGGAACAAGGGTTGCCGCGGGGGAGCTGAGCTGAGATTGCCTTCAGGCGATCCACGCCGGAGAGCTATTCCGTGATTATCAATCAGCCCCAGATGGCCCCAAGAATGTCAGGCGTCCATAGCTCTCGTAGAGAACTATACATGTATTATTAAACAGGAAAGATCTTGTTGAAGGACACAGAGAGCTACCGCCCTGGATTTTAATTGCTGAAGTTCTTAGGAGGACACCTTCCCTACTTTCCTGAGGCAGCGATGAAACCCAGCCTGCGGCATGGCTTGAAACACTGACTCCGCATCAAAAATAGGATTGAATATCACTTAGTACGTCCTACCTTGGTAGGTAGCAATGAACGAGGTCCTGGTAGTCCAAAGCCACTATTGCCTTTTTGCATACGCTCACTTGGAATTTGTTATCTATTATCAATCAACACTACGAGTGGGGATCCCTTGGTTGGTTATTACTCCGTACAGTACGGAAGTACGGAGTAATAATACTATCCGCTGTTATCTCTTTGTGTCTCCCTATTACTACTGAAGTCTACTGAGAATTAATAAGTCGTGTCGTTATGTCCATTCAACTGCGAATCCAGCCCTGTTGGAATTACGGTAGAGCTGCTAGAATTCCAATACCAAAAGTGACCCGTGATGGCTGCTGTAGGATATCCACCTGTTTTCGAAACGCTCCATGTAGAGAAGTGAGCCAAGAAGGGCCCTGAGTAATGAAACCAGCCAACCGTATGATATTTCAGCAATCGCGACATAGGATGGAAGTCCATGAGGGAGTAAATCATTGATTGCTCAGTCAGAATGTACAGTAGTTCATAGATTTATGGATTTGTTTTCGAAGGACTCATCCTTCACCTCCGATTAGGCCATTTATTTATCAGCGGGGAAGTTGTTTGTATGGGATGCAAACAAGCCTCACCCATCAGTCAACCACCACCACTATCATTATCATCACCATCCACTTGCCAGGCACCTAATGACAGTCTCGATACTGAACTACGGCTGCTCTAGCTTTTGAGATCACTAGCTTATACCATAAATCCACCTTAATCTGAATTTATCTGGTATATGGATCCTTCCACACCCTCCACCAACTACTTGAAGTAGAGCTAATGCGTAAACTATTACATTTACAGGCTTACATCAGTGCTCATGACCAGCAAGACGAGACACCATACAAGATAAGAAAGAAAGGATAATATGGACCAGGCGCAAACGCGGGCCCTCGAGGCTCTCCAACCATTCATACATCTTACGACCTCATCCAGCGCGTCTTCCCCTCGCTTCGTCGCGAATATCATCACCAATGCCACGTCCAGTCCTCACACGTATGTGTTTGCGGAGCTTTTGGAGACGCCAGCTGTTCAAGCCCTGCGGTCGCCGGAGACCCCGGAAGAGTTTCGAGGGTACCTGAAACTGCTTGAGATTTTCGCTTGGGGCACATGGCAGGAATATCAAGGTGAGTCTGGACTGCCTAGTCGTGTAGTATTATGGATGATGACTAGGCTATACGACGGGCTTGACTAACTTTCCCCTCTCCTCCTCCTGCAGAAACCCCCAACCTACCCGCTCTGAATAAAGAACAGACCCTCAAACTCCGCCTCCTCTCTCTTCTCACCCTCGCCAGTACTCTCCGACCGCTCACCTACGAGTCGCTGATGAAGGCTCTGTCGATCTCGACGCCCGCCGAACTTGAGTCATTAGTGACCACCGCGATCTATTCTTCCCTCATCACCGCCCGTTTCTCGCCCGCGACCAACCCGCCAACCGTGCATGTGACATCGGTGGCTCCGCTACGAGACGTTCGACCGCAGACGGTCTCAAAGATGATCACCATCTTGTCCGAATGGGAGGGCCGGTGCGGCGACGTCATCGGCGGGATCGAAGCCGAGATCGCGAAGATCAAGGCCCAGGCGGCGAAGAATCGCGAACGGGAGCGAGAAAGAGCCTCCAAGCTAGAACGGAGTATCGCAGGCTGGGAAGGTGACGGCGGCGCTGACGATGGAGGAGCAGCGAGCGCAGAACCCTCATCTGCAGCAGGCCGAGCGCTTGGCGGAAATAATGCCGGGCCTAATACCCTCCTACAATCGAATAGCAGCAGCAGTGGCAGCGGTGGCGCTGGAGGAACCAAATTCAGCGGCAGTAAGCGGGAATTTAGCGGCGACGTAGACGATGACGACGGCTACTGGGACAATGGGAGCGACGGTGGGGTGGATGCGTCCGGATCGCGGATGGATATCGACGAGGGCGCAGGAGCGTCTTCGAGCAGCAGCAGAGCGGCACGACAGGCCAAGCGGATCCTGAATATGGGGAAGAAGGGTTGATTTGATAGGATTAATAAATGGGTGATGGAAATTTAACAAGCCTTACCCAGTAGTACTCGCCAGGCAGTCAACGCTCAAAAACGAATACCCCAAGGCATGATTCTAATCTAACGTTACGTTCCTCCCAGTTTCGAGTCTGAGATCCTTAGACAAAAACTTGCATTATTACATTGATTGCATTGATTAAGCTAGATCAACCTGAACTAGCTCGCCCGGCCAGTTGTAATGCAATCCTTCAGCCGGCCTCGCACCTAAACTAGACTACCTACAAATAAACTAACGACAAGATGATGAAAAAATCGAACAACACAACAGTGATAACGGGGTATGAGTCGACAATAAAAGGACGAGGAGGAGGAGGAGCAGGCAAAGGAAAATATGGAAATGGAAACTGGTGAATGATGCAGTGGTTGTTGTATGTACCAAGACACCAGTGCCTCGGATCACCCTGAAAGTGAAATATGAGGAGATATTTGTTCAATGCCAGGAATGACAAGGACGGCAACGATAAGATATATGACGAAGAGACGAAAGGGAAAGGAAAATACCTGCTGAACAGCTGTGAATGGTGCTAGCGATTATCGGGGGCGGAGGGAAGTATATTCACAGAAAGGAAAGATGAATCTGACAAACAAAACCAAGCACCTGGCTTGAGAAAAATGCGGGAGTATCATAAAGGCAACCAACCCAATTCTCCATGCTTTGCGCCAATAGCTACTATCCAATCGGCAAATGATCCACGAACGCCAAACGCAGACAACGAGAAAAAAGCGTAGGGAACCCGAGTTAGTCGGATCAGGGCGTCCATCTAGAGCATCGTTCCGGGTACGAAGATGAACAGAACGCTAAGGGCGACAGCGAGAAATATCGCTAGCAGCAGTGTCGCTGTGGCACGCTTATTGAGCAGCGTACGGACATAAGGCTCGCGAATACTCGCCCAGTTCATGAATGTGTATTCACTGAAACCGAGGAGTGCCATGATCGGATCGATCTTGTACTGGTAGGAGGCTATGAAATACGACGCGATGGCAAAAGGCAAGATAACCTACGACTCAACTGTCAGATAAACAGAAACATTCCCTCGAAGGAGTCGCACTTACCCAGCAGCGAATATGCCTTGGTTTGTCTGTCAAAACCACGAAAAAGGCACCCCAGAATCCCCCTCCAAAGCTGGCGAGAGCGAATGCCAAACGAGCCACAATACTTAGAGGGACAAGGTTCCCCAGAGCCTTTGCCTGCAAGAATCCAGGGAAAGCATCGCGCTCCATGGCCTGAAAGACATAATCCTTGGCAGTATCGAATACTTCTGGATCGTCCCTGCCGTCCCGTTCAACCATATCGATGATTGAATTCGCCATTTCTTCAGGAAGAACAATCTCGCGCTCTGAGCCCGGCAGAATATAGGTATACAAGATCTTCTCTGCGCTACGACGGATATCGGACCTAGCCACAGTGTGGCCCGGTGAGTTTGAGGAGTCGTTTCGGGCTTCGGGAGCGAAGCCGGGACGGGGGGAGCGTTCATTCGACGGAACTTTGGCAGCAGAGTCCACGCTGCCTTGAGGAGAATGCTGAGATTGACCCTCGGACCGTAGAAAGGCAGAAAGTCTCTGATCGGCCTCTTTCTCGCTTGAATCCTTAGTTCCACCGCGGAAGCCAGAGGGACCCGCCTCGACCAACGGAATATCACCCAGGTTCTCCAGAATCGTCGACGAGCGCTTGCTACCTGCCTTCTCTAATTCGGGCGTGGCTACGAGAACCGAACGTCGCAGCTCGCGGACGTAATGTCGGCACAAGGACATATGCTGGGAAACGTCGAGCCTGGCAACTGACGTCAGAAACCGACCAATATAAATCTGCATCAACATATCTTACCAGAAGTCCAGATAATCGACAGAGCGCTGCTGGTCGCGCATGTAAATGTAGAAGGAAAAGAGATCGACTGGTGCGAGCGTGTAACGACTCAGAACCTCATAGAGAGTCGGCAAGCGCTTGCGCTGCTCGATCTCTGGCGAAGCTCCTGTAGCCATGGCGAAGCAGTACTGAAATCCAATTGATCACGCCTCCACCAGGTATCGTGACCCAATGATCAACGGTCTCGTGCGGTAGCTGGGTCTAAAACCACTCGTACCCCTCGTTTCAAGGGTCCCAATGCAGCTGCGACAGCGTATCGTGGGTTTGAATGCGAAAAGAAGGGACGCGGCAATTCGCGCAAATATGGTGTAGACTCCTGATTGATTTCTAACGAGCGACTCTAAGGGGAGATAAACGAGAGACTGACGGTCGGTTGCGTTTCAGGGTGCGGTCGTCAACACAAGTGCCCAAACAGGAACCCCCGCGGGTTTCCTGGGGTCAGAACGTCTCCAGAACGGCCACCACTCTGTAAGAATCGACTATTCAGCAACTGCGATGAGCAAGCATTGAAATCCGTAACTGGGGCAAGTCGAAATTGGGCATTGCAAGACTGCACAGAGACCCTGAATGTCTGAGACAAGCCACACTGGGACGGTGATCTGCCCGGGAACGCCTAAACAATATTCCGAAATTACATCGGACGCGCAATACGTGGTCTGTGATCTAGACTCAACGGCACCAGATACGATAGATCAGAAGTCCGAGATCCTGAAAATTCGAGTCAATTGAGTAGGCGATTGGCATTAATAAAATTCCAACTGGATACAGCGCATTGTGTGAAACGCGACATCCCCAGCTACTCGACACCTAGGTACATGCCAAGAACCATGCACGCTTTCACAGTCATGATACCTGGCTTTCACTACCATAATTGAATAATTCACAGGAATGTGTTCCTAATTATATTATGTAAATCCTATCAAATGAAATGCTTCCTGAGCAACAGACCTCCCCCCAACGCCAATGGGTATTCCAAGCGCAAAGAAATCGTTGTACTGTCATGAGTCATAGAACAATCCCGTACTTTCAATGACCCTCCGCGAGATGCTACGAATGGTCAGTATCGAGACAATTTGATTTAATATTGAGAGGTGGATTACTCACCGACCACTCCGGGATGTTTCTGATCTGCTGCCACATAAACTTCTCCAGCTTGTTGGCGCTTTTTGCGTAGGGGGTGTTCTCGCTATTGTATTTCCGGCAATTGTCGAAAATCAACATTGCATCTTTAATGAAGTCTTGCGGGGTCGGGTACATGTCTTTCTCGTGCTTCTCTTCCATGGTCGACAGATCCATGGGTTCCTTGATGACTTCGTAGTAGTCTGGAACCTCATCACGGTTGACTGGTTGGGCAAATGGCCAAGCCGCCGAGTGGTTCTGCATATCATTGAGAAGGTGCAACAGTTGGTTGTAGTTCGGCCCATGGCGCGGTTGACGCGCCAGCTCGTCCATATCCGGGGACCAACCGGACTCCTTGATAGCAGGAATGCTCAGAGGGTCAATCTTGCAGACACCATTCTTCCACTCCTTTGGTGGTGGATGGACGATGTGAGACTTGCTGAAGGCACGAATCTTGGCCTGGACGGCCTCTTTCTGTTTCAGAAGCATCCGGCCCGCCTCCAGATATCGGATCTTGGGGAGCATCGTACACTGCATGATGGTTCCTCCCTCGTAGTCCTTGATGTATCCCATCCAGATCGACTTGTCCAGAGTAATCTCCTTCGTAAATCCTTGCTTCTTGAAATAACCAATGGCGTAATTATCGGCGTAGGTCAAGAAATGCATCACGTCAGAGGTCGCTTTCACGTAGTCCTGGAAAAGCGTCAGACATAAGGTCGTATGGTATGTCTCTGGTAACAGGACATACCTTAAGATGAGACATGAGGTGCGCTCCGTACCCCTTGACTTGTTGATCGGAGGAAATGGCGCAGAAGACAATTTCTGCGAACTTCCGGCCCTTGAACGGACGGTATGTAATTCCACTGGCCTCACGTCAGCAATTGACAGGTCTATGGTGGATACTATCTTGAAAAACATACCCAACAACTTCCAGCGGATTCTTCTTGACAATAGCGATGGAAAGATGTGCCCTGTCGTACACGAGTCGCGCAATGTAGTCCTTCGGCATCTTGGGCAGCTGTTTCTGGAAGATGCACTTCAAACCCGTAAGAATGATAAAGCTCTCCCGGCTACCGTCATTGTTGACAACACGGAACTCGATTTCCCCACGGCGTTCCTCGAGGACAGCAGCCTGATTATCGCATGTTAGCACCCGCAGGGTAGAAAGTTTAACGCATTGCACCATACCTTCTCAGGGTAAGGAACGATCTTGAGCTGCTGTTGATCAGTATCAACCGGTTCATCCTGCAAACTGTCAGAACCAATCAATCATTCCAAAAGGACGTTACCCTCCCAACCTTTGCCTCTTTCTCTGGGGATTCCGTGCGGGCCTTCTTGCTCCGTTGCTTGGAATCCGGGGAATCGGCTTCCTCCGAAGCCTTGCGCTTCGTACCTAAATCTCAATCAGCATCGTGGATTTCTGAGCGCAGACATTGCTTCCAATCCTACCTTCACTGGCAGCTGTAGACGACATGGTGTGACAAGATTGCTTGATGGAACACAGATGGCGAGTCTGTGAAGTGATCACAGAAGTGGCGGTTGCTGATGACACCTCCGCGATAATAAGGGACTAACCCCGGATGATTGGTGGAGATCGGAGATTAGCGTCGGGACTTTGTTTATCCGAAACCCAACCCAAAGAGGACAGCTACGTACGTTTCAAGGTGATCCTTGATGGCTGTTGATGGGAGATTGGCGTGCTGATGAAGAGATACTCCTCCGTCAATTGTAATTGAAGAAGCTGAACTGCTTGTCAGCAAGCTTCAGAAGTTCGTTTTGCTGTAATTGCTTTCATTCGTCGCTCAGACTTTCCCCAATGTCTCTAAACGAGATCTGGGAGGCCTCCACAGCTCCTTATTACCCTCTCGTCTCAAAAGACAGCCAGTTCTTCGTTGGCTTCACCTTGCTCTTGACAGGTAGGGATGACAGCTTCCAAAAACTCAGAGGAAACTGGCTGACCTGTCCTTTACAGCTTTGATCCTTACTGGTCTCTTCGGTTTAAGTCCGTTGATCCCTCACTGACGGCTAACTGATCATGCCCACTAACTTCCCTCAGACCGATCTCTCCTGAATATCCCTCTGCTAGGCTTTCCTGCGTCATTGGCGTTTGGGTACGTGCATATGCAAACTTTTCGATTGCTTTCGACACTGACCTCATTTTCAATAGTTTCGGAGCGGTATTCATGATCTGCGCCGTTGGGGTCTATGTTTAACTGGAATCATACCCTCAATCACCGTTGCGCATGATAATGTATGATAAGCTGGAGCAATGAAGGCCTTTTACTGCTAGATTATTCAACGTTCCCCTGACCGGACTCTTCTCTGTCTGAATCTGAATACTAGGAGCTCGCGACACTTGCAAGCATGGACCCTATTTTCACCGCTGTCTCTAGCAACGCCAATCATCTTTACACCTTGTTGCGGTGTATCGGCTTCGCCCCAAAGGCTTCCGTTCAGATCACCCCGGAGGGAATCCGCTTTTCCGTTGAAGAAAGCCGGGTAATGCAGGGACTGGCTTTTTTAGACAAGGCCCTCTTCACGACTTATAGCTTCACTCCACCTTCTGGGCGCAGCAACCACTCTGACGGTGAGCCTGATAACAACGATGATGGCTCGGACAGCGGCATATATCCCCATTTCTTGATCTCCCTTTCTGCGCTCCTGGAGACTCTCCAAATTTTCGGCATTAGCGATAACAACGCTTCGGCGAATAACTCGTTCGCATCAACAAGTGCGCATCAACAGAACTCCACGGCTTCAAACGCCTTCACAACCCCAGCCTTACTTCTCAATCGGTCATGCACATTGCGCTATTCCCACGTCGGAGGTCCTCTCAGCATCATTATTTCCGAAGCGGGCGTCACAACGACCTGCGAACTCACGACCTACGAGCCAGACGATCCTTCCTTCGGCTCGGCAGCTGGCGAGCTGGACATCCCTCTGCAGCGGGATGCGATCATCATGAAAATCATTATGCGTTCAGCCTGGCTGCACAATGCCGTGACCGAACTAGACGCGACGAACCCAAGTGTTCTCACGATCTCCGCATCTGCCAAGCGAGAACCGTTCTTTGCGCTCTCTGGCTCTGGTGGCCCATTCAGCGAGTCGACCGTAGAGTTCTCGGTAGAAAAAGACGGCGAGCGCGGGAGCTCACTATCTCACGCCCATCACAAAGTCCTAACCGAGGACGGCAGCACTTCTAGGCCCCAGCCCAAGAAGGCAAAACTCGCTCCCACAGTGACGGAGACGTTCCTCGTCAATCCGCCATCGTCCATGGGCCATCGCGTCAAACAAAACTACCGCTTCTCTCTAATCCGGAAAGCCACCCGTGCGATGGCCGTTGCCAGCAAGGTCAGTATTCGCGGTGACAGACAGGGTGTGCTGAGCCTCCAATTCATGATCGAGCTTGGGGGAAATGACAATAGCGGGGGAACTTCAGGAGGCGTACTACCTAGTGGAGGCTTCGGCGGCAACGTGAGCTTTGTCGACTTCCGGTTCGTGCCGTTGGTTGATGAGGACGAGGGAGAGGCGGAAGAATATGATGACGGAGAAGAGGAGGAGGAATTGTAGAGATGAGGTGTAGTGTGTTGTGAAACCCCAGGCTAGTGGAGAGGATCGAAGCTGCCCTTATCTTGTACTTTACAGTCTTATATACCTTGTAACCTATCATATTAAATTAAGATATGACTCTGCTTATTTTATAGGAAAAAGAAAAACGCAAGCATTTTCCCTTATGCGGTGCCAATACATGCAAAGACCAGAATAACGTACGATATGGTTCATTATCTCATTTACATTTCCATCGTATCCGACGCCATAACTCCAGTCCATCTTACAATGATAACATAGACAGCAAGATTCGAGTAGCAAGAAAACCGAGGGAGATCAAGAAAAACCGCCCTAGCCTACTAAGGAACTAAGAAGACGGGATAGAGTGGCAGCTGTATGAATGTAAACCCGTACGTAATATCACATAACCTGTTTCTCTGTCAGTTCGTCCGTGTGACCCGAAGTATTTTCAACAGAAATGACGCACCTCAGCGATAGACTGCCTCTCAATGATCGATTTCTGTCTCTCGTTCCTTGACACTCTGTAATAATAGTCACAGAAATCTCCGCACTGCATATGATGCAGAAATTCTTCATCGTGAGTAATGACAATCAGCTGGAAATTGGCCTGCTGTTGACGAGCCTTAATGATGTCGTGCAGCGATTCAGCAAGAGACCGAATGTTGTCCCGGTCAAGGTTTGTAGTCGGCTCATCAAGCGCAATAAGTCCGCAGTTAACACCGAAACATTCGGCGAGAGCGAGGCGGATAATGATGCTAGCAAGCACCTTCTGCCCAGCACTGCACCGTCCACGCATGTCCATTTCAGCACCTTGCTTGACCATGCAAACACGGTAGTTATAGGACCGGTTGCCTTTGGCATTCTCACTGTCGGAGCGGATCAGGATGGTATCGACATCGGTGCCTCTATACGTCTTTTGCCATAGCTCTTCGATGATCCGGTTGATTTCCTCCATCTTTAGACTGTGATACTTCATGATGGCCTTGTCAAGCGCGCTTCCATATCGACCCAGGTCATCAACGGCAGCCTTCGTAGTTTCCACTTTTATATGAGCCTCCTTGTACTTAAGCGCCGCATCTTTATAATCGGTGTTCCAGTCCGCCAAGAGCTGCATGAGCTGATCATCCTTGGACTTCATCTCGCCCATCTTGCTCGCTTGCAGTGCCGCAAGAGCATTGTGTTTTCGAGTCCAGCGCTCAGATTCCTCCTTGAAGCGACTGCGATCAATCTCTGCATTTTGAGCCTCCAGCTTTTCGATTTCTGCCTGCACTTTCTCTAGTGCTCTGCATGCCTGACGATAGGCAAGATTGTCCGAATACTGCCGTTTGGTATTCTCACTGTCCTTCAGCTGAGCTGAGATCTTGTTTATTTCCCGTGTAATATTGGCCTGTTCTGCTTCGAGGGCGCTAATCTCTCCCTCAATCGCTTTCAAGTCACTCCTGCTCTTGGCCAATTGATCTGGACCGCCTCGGTCATTGTAGGACTTGATCTCCTCATTTGCAAGGTCCAGCTGACGCAGACTTTCTGACAGCTGTGATAGAGCTTGCTGCAGCTCCCTCTCTCTAGCTTCAGCACGTTGACTGATGTCGTCATGCATGGCTTGGGCTTTTGCCATTTCGTGAGCAAGCTTCTCGATGTCTTGGTCAGCTTTTTCAATGGCTTCCCGCTGCTTCGCATTCAATTTCTTGTACTCGTCGATCCGAGCGACGAGTTCTGACTTCTTCTCCAACTGGTGGCTAGCGTTATTGAGACTGCTCTGCACGTCTCTTAATTCTAGCTCCAGTTTATTTATGTCGGTTCGCGACTGGTCCTTCTCGCTAGTAAGTTTCGATAAGGTTTTCTTGATGGCGCGAAACTTCTCTCCAATAGCAGCAATTTCGTCTTGAATATCCTCCAGAGTCCGTGAAGAATCAGAATCTTGCTGTTTTGAGGTAACTTCTTGGATTTGAGATCGAAGAGACTTGATTTCACTGTCGCATCGAATAATCGAGGTCACCGTTTTGGTAAGAGACTCAACCTCTCTCTTCTTGTCCGTCCGCTCACTGACAATCCTATCGTGGTCCTCGATTTTAGCCAAGAGCTCTTCTCTTTGAGCTTCACATTGCTCTTCTTCCTTTTCAAGGGCTGGGATATCTGTCTGAGACAGGCGGACCCATGTATCGTAATCGGTACTAGCTGCTCGTGCATTTTCCAGGTCCTCCTCAAGTTGCTGCATATTTTCGTCCTCAGCATCTTGAGTGGCCTTTTTGACAAGCACTTCTAATTTGTTCTTAAACGCCTGGAATTCTGCTTCCGTCTTGAACGGCCTTGCACAGGTTCTGCAAACCTTTCTTTGCTTCGCTGCCTCCAAACATTTATTGAGATATTCACCCATCCCAGCATACTGGTCGGCGTCCTTTTTAGCCATATCCAGCTGTGCTTGACGTTGTTTGACAACGTCTGGATACTCAGAAGGTTCATCGTCGATCGCCTCACGAATCCTTTTGACGCATTCGTCAAGCTCTTTCTGCCGCTGTCTCAGTTCTTTCCTAACATTCTTGAGTTTGAACTCCACATGTTCCAGCTCCCTTGCAACTCCATCGCGGTCACGCTCGGCAAGAGTTAAAGACTTAGATTCTTCTTCTAGAGCCTTTTGAAAATCTTGCTCTAAAGTCTCAGGATGCCAAGTTTGGCTTACGAGCTTGGACAGCCTTTCCCCGTGTGCTCCCGTCATGGTCTCCAATTGACGCTCGCGATCTTTGAGCTCCTTCTTCAGATGATCCAAGCGAGCTAGATCGCCGGCCCTCTTGGTTCCCGCTATGAGCTCTGCGTTCAGCCGGGAGCTCTCGTCCTCGAGAGACTTGAGCTCGGCATTGGCATTTTGGATCTCCTTATCCCAAGAAGCAGAGCGTGCGTGTTCTTTGAGCTGACTTAAGCGAGACTCGACACTTTCTTTCTTGGATTCAAGAACAGCGATTGTCCCCTCATCGACGTCGATCTCGTCAAGCCGGGTTTGATACCTTGCGGCCTCTTTGTCGTTCTCCGCAATTTGCCTTCTTGCGACGTTCTTGCTTTCTTGAAGCGCGGATTTGCGCTGTGCAATCTGGTTGAGAATATTTTGCGTTTCTCGGAGCTCGGCCTGTCCCTCCTTTCTGGAGCGCTCCAGGGCTTGGTTGTGATCCTTGACAAGTTTCCGCATCCTGTGCATGAATTCATCAATCTGGGTGTCGTCAAGAGTGCCATCAAACCCCCGAATATTATTTCGACGCGCAATTTCCTTGATCATATTTTCCCTTCTCTCCACCTGTCGCTCAAACTGCGCTTTGTCATTTTCGAACTTGCCGCATTCAGCCTGCTTCAACCCCAGCCGTCGTCGAGCACTCTCAATTTGCTCTTTGATATCCATATATCTTTCCTTCTGCGCTTCCTCCTGTTGCTGGTACTGGATCTGCCGGGACTCAAACTGCTCCAAAGTGGACTGGAGCCATTCGTCTGAGTCATCGACTTCAACCAGATGCCGCTTCAAGTTATCGATAGTGGCCTGGATGCTCTTAGCCTCAATACGCTTTCCTTCCAAGGCACCGATAATTTGAGCGTAGCTCTCTGATTCCTTCCAAGCCTTGTCGGCCAACTCAGCAGCCTGCCGCATCTCCTGCGAGAGTTTATGTGTCTCTTCGCGCAAGGCCTCAATCTCCTCTTGAAGTTTGATCGATCTCTTTTCAGCGCGGTCGGCTTTATCCTTGTCCTCCTTCGCGTGCTGCTCCATAATTTTGTATTTTGCAAGCTCTTCGTTCTGTTTCTTTCTTAGAGCCTTGATGTTCTCAATAGCCTTGGTGTATTTCATGGCTTCGAAAATCTCATCAAACTTCTTCTTTAGAACTGAAGGCTCACTCATTGGCCAGAGACTTTCGTCCTGATGGCAGAAGATGACAGAGTCGAGGATAGCTTTAGAAACACCAAGGTATTGGGGCATGATCTGATCCAGCTCCGCAACACGGGAGGAGATGGCAGTCCTTTCGCCATCTTTGACCATCAAGAGCTGGCCCTCCAGCGTTTTCTGCTGTCGAGTTGTCTTCTTCACAGTAAGCTGCAAGCTCCGGGTAGCGACCATCTTAGCTCCTGAGGTGCTCCTGAACGCAAGCTTCACTTGCGCAAGAACTTCTTTTTCTCCGCATAGCTGCATCCTAGTTTAGTAAAGTTCAGCTCCGGGAGTCAAAGGTATGCACCTTGGGATCGTGGATGAAGGCTCCACCCTTGCTGTTGGGAGGTAGCTCGCCGGTGGTGGCATATTTGAGGCATTCGATAATTGTCTGTGGGTCGTGTAAGCATGTCTCGAGAGAAACAGCGACATCCCACATACAGTCTTTCCAGATCCATTATATCCAACGATCAAGGTCAACGGCGTATGGAACTGGATAGTTTCGCTTCGGGTATTGTCGAACGAACGTACACTACATTGACTTGTGTTAGACCGATCACAACCACGTCATCAAATCAGAAAAGGCAATATGGGCAATAAGGAGTCTCACCCAAGAATCGAAAGCTTGTCAATTTTTGCTGCAAGAGTCAGACTAGAGTTCCGACTAAAGCGTCCATGTCCAGTAAAACTTACACCTGACAGAGTTTAGCAACAAAGACCTGTTTTCATAAAGGGACCAAGACAGAAGACTTACATATTGACCAGCTCTCTCTGAAGAATGAAGGCCGAGTAGGAGAAAGCTTTGATGCGTATGCTCTTCACCTCGCCTCCGTTTTGAAGGCGGTGCAGCTCTGTCACTTCCGAGAGCTTCTTACCGGAATGAGGTGATGCTGCCTGTCGGCGCGTCGAAGACGCGGGGTTGGTGGCGCGAGACCACGTGATCTGGCCAGGCAGATCAGTCTTCCAACCTTGGAAGGTTAATACCAATTCCTATCAGGGATGTTAACACTCGGTACAACCCTACTAGGTACCTATAGTCTTCCCCCAAATTGAATTCCATTCATAATCAGTTTAGGGTTGCTTATGCAGTATGGCTGCTTTGATTAATTACATAATAGTGGTAAGAGTAGGCATAGGGCAGTCTAAGGGAGCAGCCTGTTACGCGCGGGTCTGACAGAGTCGTTGGTTCTTGGATTGGTCATTTCGAAGGATCAAGATGCCTGACTGGCAACAAGGATCAGTGCTATATGCTGACTGCAATATAGACTCATAGTGGACTGATTATCCTAAAGGTAAACACACAAGTAATAAGGACCTCTCCCCTTAGGTCAAAAGAATAATAAGAATAACTAAGTTAGAGGTATACCTACTAGAGCTGATGAGCATGGTCAGGGGAAATTAGGGGGTTTTGCGGCTCGCTCGGTGTCCGATTACCTTATCTGAATAACTTAGCTTATACTTAGTTACTATCAAGCAAAATTACCCCCATTCGACCACAAAAAATATGTCAAGACACCTAATGTGGATATAGATGATATATATGCGCATATACGGTGCTAACTCAGGTTGACAGTTACTAATCGCTCGGCATTTATCTTTGGTGTTGTCTTTTACGGTTGTTTGCAATATCCATAACTTGAATCTGAGTTTTTTTTTTTGAGAATCCATGAGAGGTAACGGCATAGAGCAAACAGACCCGTGATATATATAAAAGGATCCAAAATACCAAAACCGAGTAGATATGTAGATATATACTCTGAGCTTTTTGATCCGAGAAAATGATCTGAGAACATGTTGCAACATGTTGTAATATGTTGGGGGGGGGGGGGGGGGGCACAGAACCTTATGCATTATAATTATGCTTTCATATGCATAAAAGTAGCTTAAATATGCCGAAACTTGTACGCAAACAACCCTGTAAAATGCAGAGCACAGACACTTATAAAAGGAGGGGGTAATAGACGCTTTTGCATTATTGCATTATGAGGTGCATAAAAGAAGACGATACATGCCGAACCTCCGATGATTTGAATATAAACCAGCCTACAAAATGCCCAGTATTGCAAGGATACTAACTAGATAATGCTAGTTGTTGCCTAGCATCTACTTCGTCTGTTTCATCTATCGGCTCAGCTTGCACTCTTCTATAGGGACCATGTAATTAATTTGCAAGTCCTTCGGTAGTTGATACACACTATTTATGTGTGAAGAGCAGCTCCAGGGATGCATAGTTTACTTTCTGTTTGCCTGTATCTTGAAGAATCAAAACTCGTTCTCCAGCCTCCCAAAACCATTATCTCAGCAAATCATGTCCTTTTTGAACCACTGCTCTACGCCTTCGGCGATTATAGCTATAGTAATAATCTCTGTGAGCTCCCCAGCACTTAAAAGTGTTTCTAGTTTGTTCTAATTGCTGTGATAGGCTGTTCTTTATGCTGTTAGCCTGGCAATTTACAATATCTACTTGCATCCTCTCCGCAAATACCCCGGACCGAAGCTTTACGCAGCATCTCCGGTTCCATCTCTATGGCATTTTACGCATGGACGACTAATTTACAAGATCAAGGAATTACATGAGAAATACGGAGATGTCGTCCGTATCGCTCCCGATGAGTTGGTCTATATCGGAAGAGAAGCACAGAAAGATATTTATGCTTTCGGAGGAGGGACGGGTCCATTTCCAAAATCGCCCGACTTCTACTTCCCCATGCAGGGGTTCCACTCTATAGTGACCACACCAGACAATGCTGAACATGCGAGGATCCGGAAATTGTTGAACACATCATTTTCTGAAAAAGCGATCAGAGAGCAGGCGCCATCAATTATGAAATATATCGATCTTTTCATACAACGACTTCATGAAAGAGTTCACCAAGGCCCGCAGGACCTCAGCAAATGGTTCAACCTCATCACTTTTGATATAATTGGTGATCTAGCCTTTGGCGAACCGTTTGGAAGTGTTGACAGTGGGGACTATCACCCATGGGTTTACACCATGACGAAGAATAATATATGGAGTGTTCTTACGGGCTCTGCCCAGCGATTTCCTATCTTGCAGTATATCATGCGAGCACTCATCCCCCCTACACTGAAAAAGGAGAGGGCCCAGATGTTTCGATACACTAAAGAGAAAGTTGCACGCCGTCTAGCGTCTGAGGCGACTCGCAGGGACTTCATGAGCCCCTTGATTGGCGAAAGCAAAGAAGGAAAGGCATTCAGTGTCCCTGAATTGGAAGTGAATGCCATGACCTTTGTTGTAGCCGGAAGCGAAACGACAGCATCCCTTCTCACAGGCTTAACATATCACCTTTGCAAAAATCCACATGTGTTGGACAAACTCACAGCAGAAGTAAGATCGACTTTTGAGAGAGATGAAGACATCAATCTTATCAGTGTCAATTCACTTAAATATGAACTTGCTGTGCTGGACGAAGGCTTAAGGCTCTTTCCTCCAGCCTCTGCAGGATTACCGCGGAGAGTTCCCCAGGGAGGGGCCATGGTTGCAGGGCAATGGGTTCCAGAAGGGGTAATTATTCACCAACAGTACTCTTGCTATTTTATTTGTTTCCTTGACCACAAATTCAGATGTCTGACATTTACATGCTTTTCCCTAGACACGTGTTCATGTAAGCCCATGGGCTTCATACCAATCACCGTCTCGCTTCTACCTTCCGGAATGTTTTATCCCCGAGAGGTGGCTTGGTGACCCTCGTTTTGCGAATGATGACCGACAGATTGTCACACCATTTAGTATAGGTCCAAGGAATTGCATTGGGATGAAGTGAGTTCTCAAGTGATCCACAGAAGCTACGAGGAAACTAACACTTGATACACCAGCCTTGCTTATGCTGAGATGCGTACAATTGTCGCTAAACTCGTGTGGAATTTCGACCTCACTCTCGCACCACGCTCATACGACTGGCTTTCAACGGCTAGGAAATATTTTTCATGGCATCGGGAACCTTTATGGGTGCAACTGAAAGTTAGGGATGATTTGAAACACAGTCAAACTAGTTCCGTTATTTGACTTTCCATCATAATATGATATCGTTGCCCTAATATCGGCGTCGGTGTCTTGTACTTGTACCCTCAAATCCGACGTATCCTCCTCACCCTCACTGAGAAATCCAAGGTGCTGGCTTATATCATGTTTGCTATAAGAGTTGACATATGACTTGGTCAAACGTAGCCAACCCAGACTCGCCGGGTCTATTCGGAGGTTGTCAGCTTTTATGAGTCTGGAGCTAATCCTTGTTGCACGACAATTTTGCCTTCCCCTCCATCGATCACCCGAGGGCACGGTATCTATGAGTTATTCCAAAGAGGAATATATGGAACCGATCATGAGCTGGTGGGGACGCAAACTGTAACAGCCCGTGCTAACATCCCTAGGGCTGTCTGAAATCCAGAGTTTTAACGTGATTGGTCCCCACCCCCGCACCCTAAAGGTTCGCTTTTGCAACCTTAAAATTGAATGGAACAGAGCAGAAGTCTCTCAAAAGGACAATCTATCCTCAGCTTAACGATATACGATGCATTATAGGCATCAAGCATTAATACTTTTTCCTTTATTCGTTTTCGTTTTCTCTCTATTTTGATATTAATGCCAGTATTCTACTTTCTAATCTTTGTAATTGATCTTGAAGATTCCCGAATCGATTAACTGATAAAAGAGGTTTCAAAAGAACGCCAAAAATAACATTCGGTATGCAGTATGGAGAAACCGCGGACAACGAAGATCTGTATGCTTATCTGGATTCTTTGGACCGAATGATTGCGAATACACCGCTTTTTATGCAGCCTGAAAACAAGGAAAGCAAGAAGTCATGTGCATACCAGATTGCTCAAAAATAATCCTGGAAACAATGGACATGTCAGACCTTTGACAATCGGTATGTTTGTGGTACGTTATGAAACATGATTCTTCCTTTTCTCTCCACCGCCAACAAATTTGGTAATTAATGCCTATATAAAAGGGTAGGGATTCTCTTGCAAGTAGTACATCATTGCCTCTATCCGTAAGCTTTTTCCCCTTGAAACTTTTCGCCTGGTTAGCTGTTGTTGCAGATAATGACTATAGCAAAGTTGATGTACATACTTCCTGCCGCACGCAATCCTACAACTGGTTGGAAATCCTCATCTCGTAGCACTGTAAGCATACTTCCACCTGTATACCCATACTTTCAGCCCAATGGCAACCACGTAAAATGAGGCTTTTCTAGTCCACCAAAACTCAATTTCGGCTCGTCATTGGGATCACTGCAATCTTAACCAAGGGTGTCCTCGCTCTGATGATAACTATCATCATCAATCCGTCTGCGCTCCATTTCGTTGATCCTGAATACGATCTGTACGGGTCTTTGTACAACATTACGGGGTGAATAGATCATCAGTAATTAAAAAGGTAAAACAAGGCCAAGTATTACAGGGGCAAAGAAATTACGAGTGACGCATGATAGGATGTGTGTAAAGACGGCCAATGCCTTTCTCAAATCTATATTTCAAATGAATGGAATATAAATTTAAAGGCAAAATATCACAGACTGTAACCGTAGGTTTCTCCTATACAGGCATTTGTTGCCCTGTCCCGAATGCAAGATTCAAAGGCAGCAGTCAAAGAGGATGAAGAGTTACCTAGATGCCGCAGATTTAGAAGGCTAAACCCACCCAAGAGTCAACAGTCAGCTTCACATCTTACCAACTACCCATAATTAGGTTCACATACCACCGCTGGGCACAGCAGTTCCACTGGGGGGAGCACCGCTGGGACCGGATCCGCCACCCATTCCGCTGCTCTCGTTCTCAACACCACCATCTTCAGTGTAGTATGCGGCAGGAGTGACGCTGTTGTCTTCGGTAGTGTCGATGCCCACAGAAGCCCAAGCAAAGATACCATCGGAGATGTCGTCACCAAGGAAAACATACTCCATCATGGGGTCAATGGTGTCGGCCTCCTCGGCGAGGATGGAGTCGTCAGTGTTCTCGGTGAGCTCTTGAGTGTTGCTGGTGTAGGGAGAGGTTGCTTCAACCTTGGAGATGAGATCCTGGTCGAAGAAGAGCTGGCCGACGTGGGAGGAGTGGGAGATGTAAAGGCCGGAGATGGTGTTGTTTTCCTGGACGATGGTTTCGTTGATGGGGTGTGTCAAGACTGACTTCGCGGTTAGCCATGTATTGGGTTCCTCTTTATGCTCATGAGAAGCATTATAAATAAACCGCGGTGGCTTACCGTGGATGTGGGTGGCACGGCTGGTATAGTGACCGGGGAAGATGGACTGGAACTGCACAACACCATCGCTGTCGGTCTTTTGGAGACCACGGAGGAAAGTGGTGTTGAGATTGCTGGAATCAGCGGAATTGCCGTTTCCGTTGGCGACGATGCCGGAGTAGACACCCTGAGAGGAAGTGAAAAAGTGAGCCTTTAGGAGCGAGATTGCTAGGAGAAGTCGGAAACTCACGGTAGCATTGCAGTGCCAGAGATCCATGAAGACATCAGGAACAGGCTCGCAAGTGTTGGTGTCGATGAGCTGGATGTCCATGTAGAGAGGAACACCCTCTTGGTCCTCGACGATGTTGTTGCGAATCAACTCGCCGGTAACATCTATTCTCATGTCAGCACCGCCAATAGGATACTCAGCTTTTCAAAACGAACAGTAAGGACCCTGAGTGACATCCGGTGCAAGGATACAAGTGCCATTGGAGGCGAAAAGAATGGAAGGGTCAGTCTCAGGGGTGACGCCCTCCAAGGTCGACAGGTGGCTGGTGTTGGTGACACTGGCCAGATCACGAGCCTTCAGGAAAGATCTCGCCTGGATGCCATTTCTGCGACGGATCTCCTGCACTGTACGCTCGCGACGAGCGATGCTCGCGTCTTCATGGCCACGGGCCTTGAGCTTGGCGGCGCAGTGGGCGAGACTACGAGATTCGATAGGAGCACGCTTCAAGAAAGCAGCACGCTCAGCGGCTTCAGCCTTGACATCGTGTCCGGGATGGGCAAAAGCAATGCCGGCGAGGCCAACCAGGCCGGTGAGTAGAGCGGAGGTCAGCTGAACCATTGTTATAGTTGTAGGGATGCTAGAGTGGATTTTGGTAGAGAAAAGAAGGACGCTTGATGGAGATGGATGAGAGAATTGCCTGCTCATGGATCTCTCAATCTTTATAACATTATCTCTCCCTGAAGCCAGGAGACTGGCCTTTCTCTATCCACATAGCCCTGACGTGTATACGTACGTCCCAAGAAATAAGATAAGGCAAGAGAACGTACATGCCCATATTGATGCGCGAAGAGAACCTTGGCCTCTGGTCCTGTTGACAAATGAAAATACGAATAATTCTCAGCGACCGGGGTAAGGAAACAAATAACAACATCAGAGCCGCCGAGTTGTTTAGGGAAACAATTAGGAACCGATCAATATGGTAGATGTGATTGGAAATAAGAATCAGCGCTGCGGATCGATTGCGAGATTGATCGGCGAAGCTTACGACAAGCTTGCGGAGTAAGGCTGAGATTAGCTAGATAAACCCCCTGTTCGAAACAGCGGAGGCAACTGGTCTTCTTGGCATATCTACGGCAATAGAAGACCGACTGATAGCCGACTGCTCATGCCGTATGGAACGTCAATATCATTTCATTTGCTTACACAAAATCCGCAAAAACATCAATCATACCGTGTATTCAAAGTAAAAATTTCGACAACCTTGGGAGAGGGTAATGGCCTGTTGACAATATAACCTTACACGCAACGCATACTCCTACCCACCGAACCCCTCAATCGTGGAAAATCTTCCACTTGAACCCTCATTTTACCAAGCTCAAACAACATCGTGAAACCGAATATTTTCCGTCCCCTGCATCACCCGGAGATCATTCCGGAATAGGTGATGGGTACGTACTCTTCTTGGCACGTCGTCAGTTTCTCCTGTATGAAGGTCTTGGCTCAACTGGAGTAGAGTTTCGGAAACATTTGCGGTAGATTAGATGTAAGCTGACATATTCACACAACAATATTTCTTCCTGTCTCAATTGATATAGTAACTCATTAAAAACAAACTATTGGGATTATAGATAAGAGTCAAAAGCCAAGCAAGAATAGAACAGAGTAAAAGTAGTTGTACAGAAACCTTACGCCCAGCAGGGCTGGAGTGGTCCCTGCCAAGAAAAAGGTATACGTAAGACTCATCGCACATTGTGCTAATGAATATTACTGCATTTTAATTGATCTATTGTGTTTCGCCTTACAAGGCTCTCTACCAGTGTTCCAGGATGGTCTCTATCGTTCGCAAGTGCAGCTCTCTCAGATCTGCTACCACTCCGTGTTCAGGATTTGGGCGGCAGTAAAGTGGCAGCGGACGAGGCCAAAAAGGGTCAAGTGGGAGAGATACCATCCGCGGGGGATTACTACCTAGGTACCTAATCAACCTCGAGTCCCACCGCCAACTGTCAATTTCTCAAAAGTCCGGCGGAGCATCAGCAATCAGGTTGGATATTACTATACCCTGGTTTGATTAGTATACGGTCTGGCGTAAGGTTGGCTCCGCCCTATGCGCAGAACGCGATTTGGGCGCCCTCTCAGATGTCCGGAAGTTGGTTATGGAGAGTTATTATGACCTTCAAAGTCATCATCGCATATGTAGGCTTCTCATTGTCGTCACCATTGCTCTGTTGTTTTCGGGTGACTGACATCTATACCAAGGACTAAGTGTCTGGAATAACCCTTATTGACGGGCGCGGGGGCAGTACGGTCATACGGGGGAATAACATCATGGATTCCTTCGACATGAACCTTGGAAATCTCGACCTAGACATGGTCATGGACGACGTGGATGTCTCAGAGCTGCTGTCGTCTTCATTCACTCAGAAATCTGACAAAGATGATGTTTCCGGGCTACAACAAAGCGGCACCAGTGCCGGAAGGCGTAATTGGACTCAGCGCATACTGCAGGAAATAAGAGATATGATTCTAGTCCTAAGCGCGGACGGGAGGATTCTCTACGCATCTCCCTCTACCAGGTCGGTAGCTGAATACGACCCTTCTCAGCTTAACGGAAGATTCCTATCGCACTTCATCCACGAAGATGATAAGACGACCTTTATTCGAGAATTCCACGAATCCATAGCCACTGGCCACCGCTTGCGGTTTCACTACCGCTTTAAAAAGAGCGATGATTCATTTGTGATATTGGAGGCTTCCGGGCACCCTCACATCGCCCGTGAGAAGGTAACTCCTGGGACCGGGAAAGAAGGAAAACCATGCAATGGCTTTTTCCTTATATGCCGGCCTTATCCTACCAAAAGCTGCCAGCTCCTTGACTCGTTCCTGGAGCAGAAGGTGGAGAATATGCGACTGACGCGGAGAATCGCAGATTTGAAGAAGGAAGAAGAGGAAGAATTACGGCCCCAACAACAGTGGCTGCGTCGGTCGGATAACGACGGTAATATAAGCCCCGGCGACGAAAGAGAAGGATTTGACTGGGCACCTACGTTCTCTGCTGACAAGGGAATGATGTTGCCGCCAGCGAAACCCAGGGTATCCAGTTCAGGTCAAGAGCCATTCCTTACTTCTTTACCTGACAGCAGTTTGGATACCATGACTCGAAGCGACACGTCATCTATTATCGACGGAATAGAGATGATGACGGGTTTGCGTTACGGTGAAGGGGAGAGATCGCAGGGCCTTAGCACTGGCGATGCGAACGCCGGTCTAATCCAAGACGATGCAGATATGCACCTGCTCGAAACGAGCCCAGGTGAGAACGACAAGAAGAAGAAGAAGCTCAAAACGTCAGAGGAGTACGTCTGCACAGACTGCGGGACCTTGGCATCTCCAGAATGGAGAAAGGGTCCTAGTGGACCGAAAACTCTGTGCAACGCTTGCGGTTGTAAGTGTGTCCCCCGCATCCCTAATTACTGGTTTCGAGCTTTGAGTGATTGGTCTAAGTTGGAAACGTTGTATGACATTCATCGAGAAAGAAGCTAACACCACTTGTCTGTTGTCACAGTACGCTGGGCGAAAAAAGAGAAAAAGCGCCAGGGGTCCCTCCAATCTTCGTCGCTCTCGAAGGAGGTCTAATATCCATCACATCACGATATTTTTCGTTATGATGTCATGCCCGAAAAAGTTCTATCCACAAGATACCCACGATTTCAGCGATATTTTTTAATTTTTTTTTATTTATTTTATTCTATTCTATTTTCCCCCCGTTCTGGTGCATTCTAAGCTAGTCATATTTTTGAATTTCACTGAGGATATACCTACGACTTTGACATGCAGATGGTGTCTTTCTATACAAATAAATATGCTTTACAGGTCTCTATCCATTCATCTGAAAGAGAAACTGCAACTCGAACCCTACAACCAACAGAGCAAAGGAGAAGAGTGGAGGAAGTCCATCCTCGTAATTGATACAATTTCACAACCTCTCAAAAAGCGCGCTAGAGCAAATTGTCCTAATAAATCTTGGAAAGTCCCCTCCCCGGTTCCCCTTACTTGATGTGCCAACCTTGTTTTATGCATAAGCATACCTGTCTATAGTTTTTTTTTTCTCTTCCTTCCTTAGGTACATACTTAGGTAGGTAGGTAAGAAGACATGCTCCTACCTACCTACCTACTTAACTTCATCATAGTTAACACGTGTGTAGTAGGTATATAGAAAGCAAGAAAGAGAGAGATGGATAGAGAGATAGTCCCTGCTAAAAGAAATCTTTCAGAGTGGCAGGGCGAGGAGAGGAAATTTTGATTTTTGTGAATGGAACGCGCGTCGCGTGTTTTTCTTTTCTTTCTAGCCATTAATTAAATCCTCGTCATTTGTCATCAACCCGTCAGATTAGATTAGTTTTAAAACGTTAGTTAATTAATTAATCAATCTGCAGGGGTGGTGTCTGTTGTTTCCGATGGCGGCTGTTGCTCCTCTTGCTGTTGTTCTTTTGACTCTGTGCCATCTTTGGCGATCTCCTCTGAAGCCTCTTGATCACTTTCCTTGCCCGTAACATCGTTCAGAACAATGTCTCCGTCCACACCAGCATCTCCTCCTGTCGATTGCTCAGATGGATATTCAGACTTGTCGCTACCCGGCGCGACATTCGGGGTTGAAAGCGTCATCTCGACGCCCCTCCCGTCCTGCAGCCCCATGTCCTCCACACCCACCACTGGTGGACCGCGCGCATGAGGGATTTCGTCTGGTGGCGGAGACGCATGCGACTCCCCCGTTTCGCCCTCTGTGGCTGTAACGGTCGGAGTCATGACTATGCCTGCTTCCTGCTCTTGTCGGATAAGCTCGCCTTGAGTCACGGCTCCTATTATGTCGGCATCAGTCAGCACACCGCGCGCAGATTCAAATCGATAGTCCGCTTACCTTCCGCAGAATCCTCACCATTACCCTCAAGACCCGTGTTAGTCAACCACGGTATTGGAGTTAATAGCGCTCCTCCTAAGGATTCGTCGCTGCCCAGAGAGTCATCTGTAACCATAAAGCCGGTACTTGTGCCATTGGCAATCCCATTGGGCATGTCGCCCGGCCCGACTCTCGGGAGAGGGAAGATGTCTGCGGTACTAGAAACAGAAACTACTCGATCAACAGCTCTTAAGTAAGCGGGGAGTGTACGATATTGACGAGTAGGATGGAGAATCAGTTCTGCCAGCCGCTGGATCGTGTGCGGTGGTTTCGATGCAAAGTACGATCTCAAAGTAGACTTGATCGATGACAAGAGTGCTAGTAGTGGAGGTGGGAGCGCGTCATCCGAGGTATCTGGCTGAGAATCTGGTACACGTTCGCTGGACGGTTCTAGGGGTTCTGACGGACGGGAATATAGTTGTTGATCTGACGGAGGAGCGTTCTCCTTGTTGCTGCTCTGAAAGGAGCTGGAGTCTTGTAACGGATACGAACAGGAGACTGAAGGTTGCTGTCGAGCGAAGGAGGGAGCGAGTTCTGGGGGTATCTTCGGTGTGGGAAAATCATTGCGAACTATCTAGTTGAGTTATTAGCAACGAAATGATCGCATCATCCTACTTTCAATAATGTACCTGATCCAGCCGTTCAATTAACGGCTCCAACATCCCAGGCCACTTGTCACTGCATCGGTGTGAGCATCTCGAAAATTGCCTGGCGAGAACAATGGACTGGTTTTCAACGTACTAGTCCATCGAGCCATCTCGTGCGACGGTCTCTAGGAGTTCTTCGTCTACAGAACTACGTTAGCAATATTCTTAACTGAGGCCAATGGCTGACCGCTTAAGCTTGAAGCAGCTTTCGCGATAGGATGATAGCGCGTGAAAAGGTGCAAAAAGGACCGCAAGCAAAACCACGTTTCAAAAATCAAGTAGCTTACCTAGGGACATGTTGCCAATCCTTGGGTGATCTCCAGAGCGCCAGCAGTGTTGAGATGGAGACGTGATCCGGCGACTGCAGCAACGCGCCGCATAGCGATTGCGATACGATACTGAACGATCGCCGCTTGGCGCGCTGTTGCCGCCACACTCGAATCAACTACTTCATTGGCTGCCGCTGAGCAAAAGTTAATTTCTTAGATTTACGCCCCGCAGCACGTGAGGATCGATAAGAGCTTCAGTTCCACCTCAATCCATGCAGATTTCTCGCTCAGCTTTCATTGTATCTCTCTACTGTCCAAAGCATCAATGGTGTAAATCCGATGAACAGAATCAAGACTTGTGGGGAAGGCAGTTAAGCTTATTAAGTAGCAGACCAAGCCCACACGACTGCCGCATCAAGTTGAAAGTGGACTTGTGATAATGTTTCTTGAATGGATTGGTCTCGATTCACCACCATACGCAATTATTCACTTGAGAGTCACACATGATTCATTAAATTTTGATTCTTCCAGGCTGCTCATCAGGCTTCAAAATAAATTTAAATTAAGGTTTCTTCTCCAAGAAATTAACCAGTCATGTTTGATTGGTAGTCACGTGACTGCGCTCTTTCAAGATCCGATATTTTTTGAGTTCTTGGATCCACCGAGTCTAGGAGAGGAGGGGCTCATATATTATTTTGCAGACCTCCATAGGCTTCCATTTGTTCTGGCTATAGGAGAGGGAAATTACTGCCTTCGGACACAATGTGGAATTCTCCCAAAGTCGGAGTGCTCGGTGGCGGGCAACTGGGCAGAATGCTCATGGAGTCTGCCAACCGACTCAATATCCAAATGAACATCCTAGATGCTGAAAATGCGCCGGCAAAGCAGATCAGTGCGCACAGCGGCCATGTTGTCGGATCATTCAATGACCATGAATCGGTGCACAAGCTCGCAAAGATTTCCGATGTCTTGACTGCTGAGATCGAGCATGTGGACACCCACGCCCTCGAAGAGGTAGCCTCAGAAGTCCGGGTTGAGCCCAGCTGGAAGACCATCCGGATTATTCAGAATAAATTCGAGCAGAAGAAGTATCTGTCAAAATTCAATATCCCAATGGCGGACTACCGCGAGCTCGTTCAAAACTCGCCAGAGGAGCTTGCGGAAATCGGTGAGCAGCTGGGCTTTCCTCTGATGCTGAAATCGAAGACTCTCGCATACGACGGTAGAGGTATGTCATTCCTCTTTTTGACACACCTCTCAGTGTCGTGTCTCACAACAGGATAACCAGGTAACTATCCTGTCAAGTCCAAGGAGGACATCCCCGCGGCTCTTGAAGCTCTGAAGGATCGTCCCTTGTATGCAGAGAAGTGGGCTTATTTCAAGATGGTTAGACTCTTATCCTCTTGCATGCTGGTTTTAATCTAACATTCATTGCAAGGAATTGGCGGTCATGGTTGTAAAAACCAAGGACAGCGTCCTCTCTTATCCCACGGTGGAAACTGTGCAGGAGGACTCAATATGCAAGCTCGTTTACGCACCGGCACGGAACGTGTCAGACGCCATCAACAAGAAAGCCCAAGAATTGGCTAGAAATGCCGTGGCCGCCTTTGAAGGGAAAGGTGTCTTTGGGGTCGAGATGTTTCTGCTCGAGGATGACTCCATCCTTCTGTGTGAAATTGCCAGCCGAATCCACAACTCTGGCCACTATACGATTGAGGGGTGTGGCCTCTCTCAGTTTGATGCCCATCTCCGGGCCATCCTCGATCTTCCGATTCCTCCGAAGAGCCTTGAGCTCCGGCAGCCGTCGATCATGCTCAATATTATCGGTGGGGCAACGCCCGACTCGCACTTGAAAGTGGCAGAACACGCCCTTTCGATACCGAACGCCAGCGTCCATCTTTACAGCAAAGGCGCCGCCCGGCCGGGGCGGAAGATGGGCCATGTGACTGTCACGGCCGCTACGATGCACGAGGCCGAGACGCTCATTCAGCCTCTGATTGATGTTGTCGATGAGATTCGTGCTCAGCGCAGCGACATCAAGACCAAGCCACAGAAATCGGGTCCTTCGAAGCCCACGCCCACTGTTGGGGTTATAATGGGGTCCGACAGTGATCTGAAGACCCTGGTGCCGGGCCTGAAACTTCTGAGAGATTATTTCGGCATTGAGCCGGAGGTTGACATTACCTCTGCACACCGAACGCCTACGTACATGGCGGAATACGCCTCGACGGCTGCCTCCCGCGGTATCAAAGTCATCATCGCGGCGGCAGGGGGTGCGGCACATCTGCCTGGCATGGCTGCCGCTCACACGTCTCTTCCTGTGATTGGAGTTCCAGTGAAAGCGAGCGCTTTAGACGGAGTAGACAGTTTGTACAGTATTGTGCAGATGCCACGAGGTATGTACAAGACTCGAAGAAGAAAACACCAGCGGAAAGAATTAAATTAGTAGGACTCTGATTTTGATACTGACGTCCATCACAGGAGTACCCGTCGCAACAGTCGGAATCAACAACAGCATCAACGCAGCTTTACTGGCTGCGCGAATCCTCGGGTCTTTCGATCCCGCTATCCAGCGCAAGGTGGAGGAGTACGCAGAGAATGCCAGGATTGAAAACCTGGAGGTGAAGGGCACGAAGATGAGAGAACTCGGATGGGAGAAGTATTTTGAGCAGATGGAGAAGAAATGAAGTCAATGGGATATACGTCTGGCATGTGCAGTATGTACATACATACATACATACATACAGAACTAAAGAATTGATGAAGAAAGCCATCAGTCTTCGACGATATTTATTAAAAGAAAGATAGAATGCTGAATTTGATACCAATGCTATGATCCATCTATATACCCTTTGCTTGTCTTATCGTGTAATCTATTCTGTTCATGACGCAGCAGCCATCCATCCATCAAAGAAAGCACCCTTTTTTCCGAGACTCGTCACTATACTGTTCTCTACGAAACTAATACAGTGCTTATATTCTAGACTAGATCGATAGATTGATACCTAATGCTTTAATTTCTCTGGAGCTTGCCCTGAATAATACAGTACTCTGTACCTAATGATAAGAAGCTTTCTAATTACAGTCGTACTGTAGTTAACAGAATGCCCAGGCTTATTGTATTGTGTACAGAGTACATAGGTACTCCGTACTCACATCTTCCCTTTCTTGAAAGGAAAGGGGTAAAAAAAAGGAATGGCGGGGAGTAGAACTAAGGACTCATTATTAGCTAGGTAGGTACCTAGGGTATGTACCTCCTTATCAGGAGATCAGGGCGATCATCCATAGGGCTGCTCATTCAGGTATTATTATTGGAGGGTCCAGGGTGCAACCGTGCAAGAGGGATGTGCTTCGTACAGTAGTTTATCTCATATCATTATTTTTTTTTCGCCCCAGCCATATATCTGATAAGTTGCTAAAATCTAAGACTATAATTGGACAAGAAAGGAATACTATCTATTTTTGTCAATGGCCGGTTCTCTCTAGGCTTCCTGTTCACTTGTTCACGGGCAGTAGTCTTGGTTGGGGCCATGTGCCTTACCCAAGGTATCCGTACCCACGGTTAACTTGTAGGTACTGTATTCCCACCTAATACAGTACTACTATTATTACACCTGGGCAGAACCTAACCTCCACAGTAGAAGCGTAAAAGTTTCCATGGAAGAAAAGAGGAAAAGTGCGAGTAGGAGCAACCAAGCACAGTTCTGGATCCAGATCTGCTTGCCCTGCCCCATTAATTAATTATTATCTTATTTAGTTTCCGGGTTCGTTCGTCGATTCGATTTCGGACAATTATTGGCTGCCATTTAGTTGTATTATTTCTTAACAGCCCGGAAAGCAAACCAACCTTGAATCATAGGGATTCGTTGAGTTTGCCTAATTAGGCGACCCGGCCCCATCGATGATCGCGCATGACTGACTGGTCCAGAGATTCAGAATTTCAGAGAAGTTCTAGCCATCAGAGCGGACGGGAGGACCTCAGTATTATTACCTGCTAGTGCTCAGCTACTCCGGAGTAATTATTATTCAGCTCTTACGGAGTACGTATTTGTCAAGAATTAATGTTAGGTAACAAAGGTATGGAGTACTATTATTAGTTCACTATGAGTCTATGACTTGTTTGTACTGTACTCCGTACTTTGTCCTGGACAAACGTCCTTTATCTTGCACTACAAGACAAATTGAAACAAAGCTCACTGATTCGAAACACGCGCTCTTTCTTTTTCTTTGTTTTTTTTTGCCACCTCGTTAAGTCAGTACAACAATTGCATCAGCCCCCTTAAGGTCAAGTCAGGAGTGGACTGCCAAAGATAGAGAAAGCTGCATCGACCGGTGTCACAGGCTGGAAACCATACCTGATAGGGGTCATGGAGGGAGCTCCAGCCATTCTCCTACGTCAGTAACAGTCATAGGCTGCATAGCACCTACAGTAGGCACAATACAGTCTTGGATCATTAGTAATGGTAGTCTACTAGGTCATAATCATATTTCTTCGAATCGAATTCTTATATAAGCAGAGCAATCAATCGAGCTGATATCAGACTGAGTCTGACTGACCAACACCATCGTCTGTCTCGGTCATGCCATCATTCCTTGGCACGAACAAGGTACTCAGTAGTATTGTATCTACGGGTGGGGTGAGGATGGGGGTACGACTATTTCTCGCCCCCAGCAAACTAGGATGGTACCGTGCAGCCACAAGGGCTGGCTTTGTGTATTCTTGGAATAAAGAGAGATCTCATGGTGTGGAAGACTGCTAGCATCGTGAGACCCGATGGCCATGGCCATGACCATAGTGTAATTACCTAACTTAAAATCTGCATTCTTGTTGGCCGAAACTCAACTGGTCTCGACCAGTTTCGAGCGAATTGAACCAGTCCTACCTACCTAGTAAATTTTAATTCTCCCGAATCGACGAAACGGATGGTTCAGACGATTCTTTGCTCCACAGGCAAGCCTGGGGAAAAGACTCCGATCACCGCGCAGCCTACGGTACGGAATCATGGAACGGGAGGGTCCGGCTGGGCCCCCCACCCAGTCAGTGATGACAGACTGACAATGCACCGAATAAATTCCTTTGCTTTCTTTGCCTGGTTGTACATACAATATTACATGCAGGGTATTGTGGTTTGGTTGCACTCACATTGTAAATTTAGTGTTTGTTTGGTTTCGGTCAGGGTGCGGTAGTCACTGGGTATAGTCACCGATCCCGTGCATTCCAGTATCATACGAGATGGTTGGTGGTATCGATGTACAGCACCACCAGCGTCTCGCGGGTGATCTGCGGGCAACGCCTGGCGAGGCGATCTGATCCTCGTGGAAAGCCCTGCTGCGGCGCTGCCCTGTCCAGAAACCCGGACTTAGAGTTGTGCAGCCAATCCAGGGGAGGGCTGGCACAGAAGCAAGGATCCTGTCGAACACGATACAACCACACAAGAGGGACAGTAGCAATAGCCCAATGGATGTCCCTCTGGCAGCTACTGCAGTACTACTGTACCGAAGCAGATGCACTGCCATGGCATGTATTATTATACGGCAGTGCCTTCCGAACCATACTAACCTTGGAGCACTCCGTCGGTATTGTTACTGGTACAGTACCATCTGACTAAGCAGCAGAATTACGTCCAACTCAATCAATTGCTGCCCAGTCAGTCGATCGATCTACCAGCTGAAGAATCATCTCGCTGGTTGTGAATTTGTTATGAATGTTTGCCACTGACCTGTCCTGCTCTGCTGAATCCTAGTCGTCCGCGTCAGGCAGAGACGGTGGGGGCAGACTGGCAATTTCACTGGCACAGGCATCGTGATGGCGTCGAGGTACAGAAATAGTGTCGGGAGCGCGGACAGCGAGTCATAATTAACTAGCACTGCATGAAGAACCCCGTCACGACCTAGTCGATTAAATTAATTTAATCATGCCCTCTCTCTGGTGGTCCGGAAGAAGAAGAACCGCCGGCTTAAACTCGGTATTCAGAAGGACTTTCGAACGCGGGGAATGCCGTCAGAAGACTCGAAGCCTTGGATGGAAATGAGAACAGTCAAGACTCCAGTGGCTTTGCACCGGCCAGTCGCCGGTCTCTCTAAGTGGTAACTTTGCTCCGGCAACAGGTCGCCGCCTTTGGCGAGGCTTTGCCCTTGCCCGGGGAGTCGGACGGGTCTGGCTTCCGTACCGTATTGTCACAGGCCTTCCTTCCCCAGGATCCTGGAGTGGGTGATCATGATGCCCGCTTCATCCTCCTCGATGCCCGGCAGCCCTTATCTCGAATAGCCCCTGCTTGGGCTTAGTAGCCTTCCAGCTCATCAGGTGCCGGTAGCAGTTAGGTACGCCCGTATTGTACGTCATTAAGCCTGTAAGCAGCTACGCATCGACTCGCCTCCATCGAATCGCCATTAATTCCTGCACGTCCTGCAGGGCGGGCCTTACGCCTGGCTCCCGCGGGCCCACGCCTCCCGACAGCGAGGTACCTTAGCAGTAACGCTGTTCTCCCCACTCCAGCACGCCCTCTAACCGTACCACGACGTGCCCCGGCCCTGGCTCCTCCTCCCTCGACGGACAATCTCTTTGAACCTCTGCTCCAATTTCCCATCCCTCTCTCCCTCTGTCTGCCCGTTCCGTTGCTCTCCTTTGTCCTGCCATGAATGCAAGCCTGCTCTACCCTGGGCTTGTCCGTCCTGTTTACGCTTCTGCGGTCTCCCTGATCAGCCTTTGATCTATGGAGTTGCAGGGCGTCGTTTTCCTCTACATCCGATAGCTGAACCTGCAGCTTTCTCTGCTGCCATACCTTCGTTCAAGCAGCTCCCCAAACGTCTCAATTCACTTCCTTCGAGATCGAACAAGCCTCTATCTCTTCGATGGCCGTCTTCGAAGTCCCGGAGACCGGGCTGTCTCTGTGGCGAGGAGACAAGCCCGGCGATGTCTCCCCCGATGCTGCCGCCAGACCAACCCAGATAATGCGGCTAAATCTTGCCCAGAGCACGTTGGACGAGCTCGTTGAGTGCTTGCGGAAGGACCAGAAAGCTCGGCTCCGTCTTGGAAAACACCAGACCCTTTACTACGGCAACAAGTCCCAGCAATTCCATTCCTACCCCGAAACCCATCGATCGGAGATCTACCGGTCGAACCCGGCCGACAAGGAGAACCTTTATTTCACCGGCGTCCTTAGTCACAGTCTGGAAGTTCAGAAGGCCAAGGAGGCAACCGCTGCTACAGATGAGGCTCTGGCCAACCTCGAACAGAGCCTGAGTGCTTTTGAGCGAGGCAAGGAGTCGAGGAAGACCCCTCTGATCACCAGTATTCAGGACATGCGGGCTTTGGGAGCAGGGGACAATCGATCTGCGACAGGTAGACAAGCAGCCAGCTTGGCTCGCATGCCCACCAGCAAGATCGATGTGGAGAAGGAACGGTTCTTTCAGAACGCGGGCAATCGGTCCATCCCCAGTAGCCCAGCACTGGGCGTGGCTCGTTCCCCAGCCTCCGTCCCAGCACTCACTCCTACCTCTGCCCCGGCATCTCAGAGCAAGGAGAAGATCCGTCTCGAAGCATTACGGGTCCCGTTTATCCATCTACTCGCAATTCGTGCCGTATCGGTCAAATTCCTCGCCAAACAGACCCGCTCCTCGGTGGATGACTGCATGATCCTCGCTCGGAAATATGGGACCGAGAACCGGCTCGATCGAGAGAAATTCGACCTCAAAGACAAGGCATACCGGGAGCTTGACGTATGGAACTTTCCGTATCCGACACAGGAGGACCGGCAGGAGGCCATTGAGAATGCCATCTCCGCATTTGATCGGATGCGTATCTCCCGCTCAGACAAGCTGTGGCAGATGCTTTTACCGAAGGAGGAGCGAGGGAAAGGGAAGGTCTTGTCGCGGTTGGACCTCCGTTCAGGGCCTATCAAGAAGGCCCCCACACCGCGGATCCAGGTCCATGGCGCTGAAGACCCAGGCAAGGAGGGCTATGCTACAGGAAACGAGACCGATCGGACAAATGGCCGCTTGACCCCGACAGCAGCGGAAACTATCTCCGCGTCCAAGTCTGGGGGCACGACACAGAAAAAACGAGTGGGCGAGAAGGATAATACCAAGAGGGGGGCTGCGGCTAAGGCGAAGAATACCACCTTGACTGGACGCGTCACCAAAAAGACCGAAAAGAAGACGGTGGGTAAAGCGGAGGGAAAATTCAAATCGGCAGAATATGTCCATGACTCGGATGAGGATACGGACATGGTTGATGCACCACCACCACCACCACCACCTGCGAAGAAACCCGAATCAACAGCATCCGACAAGGCCACTGCCACGACAAAAGCGCAGAGCAAACCCAAGACGGTACCTGACTCTCATTCCTCAACGGTGAAACCCCAACAGAAACTCTCCCACAGCGTCAAAACCACCCCCAACAGCACGAACGCAACAGCCTCCAAAACGTTACCGTCGTCCTCACGGCCCTCGATTCTGAACTCTCCGCAGAAGCCTTCGCCATTGGCGTCATCCCCTCCCACGAATGCCTCGGACCTCGACAACTCGGGGCGAGGTTCCGGTCAGACGAGCTCGTCAAGCTCGTCACCGCTGATCACCCAAGTCTCGAAGCGGCCCAGAGCGTCGACCAATTCTGTCGAAGTCAAGAACCCTCCCAAAGCGAACGACGTCCATAAGCCACCGTCCGAGATGGCGAACCCTCTCAAACGGAAGGAAGCGCCGGATAGGGAGCCCCCTGCTGCGACCTCCCAAGTCACTGGACGCACAAACGGGCATGGTATCGATGCCAAACGACGGCGGGCAGCCAGCTCGCCGTCACCCAGCGGCACTAGTTCGGGTAGTGCCTCTCCCCCTCTGAATCGGGAATTACTCCGTCAGCAGCTGCGGGAGAAGTCGCTGCGGTTCAAACAGTACTACGCCAAGTATCGGGCTCTGCATGATTCGTTGGTGGCCCATCCCGACNGCCCCACCCCGCCCCCCCGCCCGCCGATTTGGAAAGACTTGAACGACAGCATATTCGACTACAACGAATGAAGAAGGAGATCTGGGACGAAGACCGACGGCTGCGCAACGGGTGATGACGTGGACGATGATGAAGAAACGCCAGTGAGAGGATTTGAACCCGGGCCAGCGTCCAGGCGTGCTGGAGTCTTTTCTTTTGCTTTCTTTTTTTTTTTAATCTTATCTTTATTTATTTTTATTTTACCCTTTAGTCTCACATTTTCCTGTTTTGCGTGGTTCATCTACGATTTGGAGGTATTCCACATACAAGGGTCATCTACGCGGGAGTTTGGATACAGAACATGCGCGGCGTTTTCTTTGGCTTTTCCAGCCTTAAACACGAGGGCTTTTTATTTCACTACTTGACCTACCTACCATGCGATTTGTGGCAAGCTGGTGTTGCTTTGGAGAACTCAATGACCTTCAATGTACTGTATAGCGGAAGACAAAATGGGCGGCGAAAGTAATTAATCTGTCTAATAAAAACTTTACGGCATATCTCGCAAGATTTGAGACCATGCCTGTTACTACCGTCAATTTAAATTTATTAAGTGAGATCGTAACGGTGTGCGGCCTGCCAACGCCCTCTTACCTCCTGTTGGGTTACTAAGTAAGAAGGTCCACTCGGGCCGACAGCAAGGCACGTGGCCAAACTAGCGTAGATAGTGCTGTAATTTATCCCTGGGGCCGGTATGGTATTGCTGCCGTAATTAATTACAGACACCGACGTCATGGGTGATGGGGGAAGCAAGCTAAGCCCAACTCGTCCGTGCCAATCATCGTCCAGCTTGGCAAACGTGCTGCTTGCTCAAGTTGCTCCAAGTCCAACACCTACATACTAGCAGCAGAACACCTTATCTTGTTGCATTGAGCGGGACTCCCTTTGATAAGTGGGATAAGTGGCGGATTGAAAAGGATGAAATAAAGAACAATTGGAACTGAACTGAATTGAGTGGAAATCTGAAGTCCTCCGTCGACATCGATCATGCCTCCCCCCAAAGCTTCGGAGTCCGGCCGACGTAACCCGACCGTGCTGGTGAGTTCCTTGCTGTCATGTTGTCCCAAGAGTCTCCTTGATAGATTGCTTCGAGACGATTCGTACTGATGCCTTCTAGGTTACGGATTCTCGCGACCAACAGGCCCAGCGTGCATCTCGCCGCCCTCAACCAGCTACCCGTCTGATCACGGTTGATAATGTTCTTCAGTATGCCTCCGACGTTCCTTCCATGCAACAACGGCGACCTCCGCAGCAACGACCTCAGATGAAGCCTCGCTCCCGCCTCTCCTCCTCTAGTTCTCTTATGGGTAACGCTTCTGGTATTGCTGCGGCTGCCGCGGGGGGAACAGCAGGAAGATTGGCTGCACAGGCCCGTCTACCCCCACGGACCACCAAAGTCACGGAGAAACTGGTCCTGCTGCCAGAGACCGAAGCGGAACAGGCGAGAGAAGAGGAGGAGGAGCTTGTGGATGAAGAGCTTGTCCAGAGACTGGCGGAGGAGCGGAACCAGGATCCCGACACACTGAGACGACAACTGGCGGCGCAACAGAAACTTCGTGGAGACTTTGGTGTTGATAATGACCTCGCACCGCTGCTCGCAGAGGAAGAGGATCTGCGTCGTCGTCGGATTCCGCCGGAGAAGGCCAAGAGCTACGCGGAACGGCTTCCAAAAGCACGTCGCGCAGAGAAGCTCCCTCGCGTGACGGCATACTGCACGGCGCAAGCATACAAGATGGGCGCGACAGCCTCGTTCGTCAAGGAGTGGCATGACGCGCGAACGAAGCTCTACGATGACTGTCTCTACACTGCATACCAATTACCTCTCCTTCCCGGGCGCGGGGGGTACAGGGTTCGGAGTAGTCCTGTGCTGAAGAGTGCCGGCGGGAGGATTGTGCTGGACGAGGAAATCGAACGGAATGAGCGGAGGGACTATCATGAAGAGTACTTTGGAGAGGCGGACGAGCACTCTGTTGGTGGGAGCCGCCAGGGTCAAGTGGGCGAGGGAGAAGACAGGGGAGACCGAAATGACAGCATGGCCGACCCTGGCAGACAAAGTGACCAACAACAAGAGGGTGAAAGGGTTGAAAATGAAGGTGACAGGGCCGCTAACAACGAAGCAGATCAAGATCAATCGCCCAAGCCAAAACCCGTCAAGCGGGTTATCCCCGCCAGTGTATTCAATATTGGAGAGATGTTCGTCTTTAGCTACGGGGTAGTGGTATTCTGGAATTTCACGGAGCGGCAGGAGAAGGACATTCTGGCAGATCTTACCTTCTCTTCTTCCGGCACGGGAGGACCGCCCATCCCCCTGGCGACGCAGCCATTGCCGGAGGAGGATTTCGAGACGGAAGAGTTTCATTTCGAGTACTCGACCGAGATTTCACGGCCACGTGTGTACAACGATATGATTACGCTACGGAGTGGGGACCATATGATCAAGTTGGCCATCAGCCATGGAATCGCACAGAGCACGAAGCTCTGTTTCTTTGAAGAAGCCATGGCGAAGGAGATGGCCGCGGCCAAGGATGTCCCACGGAGGCTGGCAGTGACCGGGAAGCTAGGCATGAAGCGTGACGAAGTCTTCCGAATCCTGGGTCGACTGTTTAAGAGTCGGGTGGAGGTTAACTTATGTACGTTGCTGTCTCGTGTGAACACGCCTGGGTTGGTACTAATCTTGACTTACGAATTAGCATCGAACATGCTCGACGTGCCCAACTTCTTCTGGGAGAGCGAACCGACCTTGTATCCGCTCTACATTGCCGTCCGCGAGTATCTGGAAATCAAGCCTCGCATCCAAGTGCTCAACGAACGCTGCCGCGTCTTCCTTGACCTGACGGAAATTCTGTCCGACTCGATTGCAGACAACACCATGTCTCGTACGTTCTTCCTCCTGGTTGTGATTGTTCTTTTCTCTCTCTCTTTCTCTCTCTCCTTTTTTATCAGTATGAATCAGCTGAGACTAAATTCTTCTCTTGTTTTTCTGCCAGATCAAACCTGGATCATCATCATGCTCATCCTCATCTCAATCTTCGTCACCATCTCCGAAGTCATCCTCCGTTTTGGACTCCTCTCCAGCATCCATGCCGCGAATCCAACAAAAACAAACTCATTTGCCGCCTCACTTCTAGCCAACATCTTTGGTCGTTCTTCTCCTTCTTCCTTCTCGTCGTCGACATCCTGCGTATGCCCGGCTGTGAACGCAAGTAGTGGAGGGCTCTCCATGGTGGGTATGTAGGACGTACGTAGGAGGAGGGAAATAAGGAAGCAGAAACACGTCATCAGTTTTATTTAAAATAATTAATTATATTAGTCTCACGTATCCTGTCTATGTACTGCATACATACACCATACATCCATCCCTCTTGGACGATTCTTTCCTGCCCCCGTATGTAATTAATGGGAATGAAACGATGATTTTAATTCATTATTTATTTATTTACATGCTAGAAAAATCGAACCAGTTGTTCATTCACTACCTCCAGTCATACGATGGTGGTTGACTTGTATCCAGTGCAGTAATAGTACTTGCAGGTCTTGGCGTGTTTGTTCTTCGGACCGGGACAAACTCCAGTATTCCGCCGCTCCGCAACGGTTGACCAGCTACTTCAATTGCTTCGCATTGAAGGTATTTCACTGTCTGTCTTGACAGAAGGACAATTTTTTCATTAGTCCCTGCAGCGGCAGCCATGGCCCTGCAGATATTGGAGGTTTTCTAGTCCTGCTGTACGTTTTGATCGTCTATTTGAAAGTGAGCTTATTATGACGGCCGATAACCTGGAAGACTCGGACTAATCGATATGCACATAATCTTTTCGCAGGAAATATTCCCTGGAAACATTTCTGCAGCGCAATTGAATTGGAATAGTTCACATATTACGGCATTGCTCTTCAATGGCTAATCCCTCGTGTCTACGGCCGAGTGTGGCCGCTGCCCGCAACCTCTCCTCCGCCTTCTTCCGCGACTCGACGATCCGCAGCAGTCGGTGTGGTCGGTTTATACGGCATCATTCATCTTCACCCTCGTCCTCTTCCTCCGTCTCTGCAGATGAGCTTTCACACTTCTCAGGTCTCGCCAGTAGCTGGTGGGATCCGATGGGTCCGTCGCGGGTGCTACACTTGATGAATCCTCTCCGGCACGACTTTATCGCATCGTGTCTGGCAGAGTCTTCTCCTGCGCCACGCCGACCGTCGTCAGAACAGAATGGACCTGGTGCTGGTGCTGGTGCAGAGACGTCAGCGTCTACTGCGGAGGGACTGCGGTATCTCGACGTGGGGTGCGGAGGGGGCATCTTTGCAGAGTCTCTCGCGAGGACGATCCCGCTGAGCCGGTCAAAATCCACGCCATCAGCCACGAATGCCGCATCCATCCTTGCCATTGACCCGTCCTCTACCCTCATTGAAATCGCCCGAGATCACGCCCGCATGGATCCGACCGTTTTCGAACATATGCGCTCCGGCCGCTTCCGATATGAGAATACGACCATCGAGACGCTGTCCGCGTCGGCTACAAAAGATACGAGCGACGGAGTCGATACGAATAACGGCCCAAACAAGGACATGTCTTCTCCAGTTCATGATCGTACTTTTGACGTTATCACCCTTTTCGAAGTGATCGAGCATGTCGATCCGAATACCTCCTCGCCTCTTACGTTCCTGACCCACTGTCTCCGACTCCTTCGCCCGGGGGGATGGCTCATCGGGTCGACGATCGCGCGAACGCTGCCATCGTACATAGTCAACAAAGTCATCGCGGAAGCGCCGTGGCCGATCGGGGTCGTACCGCGGGGGACGCACGAGTGGAGCAAATTCGTCAACGCGGACGAACTCCGCGGCTGGGTGGAGGAAGCGCTGATGAGGGCCAATGATGGCGCCGCTCGGCGAGCCGGCAGCGAAGCGCTGGAGGGAATGAAGTGGAAGGTTGCGGGAGTGGTATACATTCCGGGCTGGGGGTGGAAAATGGTCAATGGGGGGGAAGACTGGGGGAATTATTTCTGGGCTGTAAGGAGGGGTGTATAATATTGCACCTTTTTGAAAAAAATCTAGAAGTATTCCTCCAATGCAGGATTGTACAGTATGTGTGAATGTATTTATTTATGAAGGTGGATATCTATACCAATCAATTGCAACATCCTCCTCCTCCTCCTACGACAGGGGGATATCTTAAAGACACAGGCAGGCAGACGACAGACTTCTCTGTGCTTGTGCTCTTCATCATACAGTATGGAGTAGTGATATGTGACTATCATGATCATGATCACGATTATATAATGGGTACCTAGGTAGATATAAATTTTCCCATTTCGATTTAGCCGGATCGGCAAGTAGACAGGAGAGGAGAGGACAGAGCAAAGCAAGCAGTTAGATACTCTGTAATACTCTTTTCTTTCCAACACACAGTTAGTTCATTGGGTACTAGGTACAGTACGCTTGGGCCTTCCAACCGCCTAGGTAAATAATAATAATAATAATACTGATATGATCCTCTAGTCGACTCAGTCACAGTCACAGTCCCACAAGGCACGCTGCCACTGTCAGAATCCTATCCAAAGAATGACTGACGATAAGGAGCCGGAAACTGAAATTGAAGTCATCTCAAGGTCTTGTATGATGCTTGATTCTATCTACGTCAGAAGCTAGAAGCTACTACCTATAGGGTATCCGTGCCTGGGAGGCACATGCACGCACGGTGCAGAAGCTTCAACTACCTACTCCGTACATGGTATGTGTATGTACATACATACAAAGCGATTAATTTATTCTTTATTCAATTAATTTAATTTCTTTTCTTTTTCTTTTTTCTTTTTTCTTTCCCCTAGGAGTCTTGTCTCTACTACACCGTACAGTACTCCGTATTCGATTCGGGCCTAAAAATGTTGAGAACTTAAGACTGATAATAATACTTAATATTAATAATACATAATACCTAGTCTAAGTTCTAGGTACCTGGTACCCATCCACTAGGTAGGTGCTACTGTACTAACCGCCCGAACGTGGATCTATCTAGTAATCTAGGACCAGATAGTCGACGGGACTACGGATTAGGAGGTACGGAGTCCGCGCAAACGGCAGTCTAGGCTAGGACCTAGATTAATTAATTTAATACTAACAAACAGGACTAGACTAGATTAACAGGACTATGTAGCACTCTCCACTCCACTAAAATAAAAGAAAATAAAATCCTTCTACGCGTCTTCTAGAAGGATCTTATTTTCTTGTCTTATTATTACTCTTGAGGCTTGATTTATTCTAGACCCACTGATCATCTGATCATCATCGTCATCGTCCGACGTCATTATCATTGTCATTGTTGTTAATTTGTCATTCTAATTTCAAACTTCCTTCTTTGTCTTGGGTTTTGATTCTGGGGTCAACTGTCCCTGAAAATAAACTAAGACGGACGTCATAGTATAATGTACTGTCCTGTCAATATACGGAGAACATATTACCTACATACACACCTAGACTGTAATGTACTGTACTGTACATACATAATTGATATTCGATTCAGACTCAGGTTATCCCAGACAGATGCGCCAACAATTCAATTCAATTCAATCCAATCCAATTCTGTTCAACCTCTTTCTTTCTTTCTTCTTTCCCTCCCATAGAAAAAAAATAAAGCAAGTAGAGAAATGAAACGGAATTAATAATAAATAATTGGCATTGTTGACCAAAAGTGTCAACACAACTTGCTTACCTTACTTTACCTTGGAGGTAGTTGGTACCAGTCGAAGACCGTCCAAGCGGTAGGTTAGATACAGACAGAGTGTACTCCGTACTTAGGTAGTCTAATTTACCTATTATTAGCATTGCTTCGTAAGCAACAACCTAGTAGCCCTACCGGAAGTTGGAATTCCGTTACCTAGATAGGTTATAGGTAGAGAGTATGTAGGTCACTGCGGAGTACTTCCGTAGACCTAGTTTGGACACTGATTACCTACCTGGGAAGGTAGTCAGGGAGTTAGACAAGCGATTTATCATTTAGCTACGGGTACGGATTAGATCGGTATTATTCCGTACATGGTATGTCTATCTTTCGGTGTTTGTTTGCCCTCCGTGTTTTTTTTTCTTTTCTTTTTTCTTTTTTTTTTTTGGAAAGTACGGAGTACATATGGATGAATGAATTATAAAACATAATCATCGAGAAAAATGCTCCATCCCTTGATGCCATTGTTTGCATCTACTGCTGTTTGCGGATGACTGCTTCGGAGATATATAAATATACCCTTCCTCTTGCATGTCGATGCTCTCTCCAAAGGGATATCGACAGCTGTCACGTCAGTTTGTCATAGGGAGTATCTGTACTCCGTATACTCCGTACTTTGATTTGAAATTACTCTGATATTATCTCTCACCTGCCCTCTAGCCCTGTAGGGCTCAAAGCCCAGACACTGGACACAAGCCAGACATGCTCCGGCTCCGGCTCCACCGGCACAGACGGAATACTCTCTACAACCGACGGCATGACAGATCCAGTGTCCGTTCTAAAATGACTACTCCAGTCAACAGACTAACAGCCAGTTTGGCGGCTGGCAAGGGGCATTTTAATTTTTTTTAAAAAAATTTCCCCCCTTAGGGCCAAATTGCGAGTGAGTGACTTCTGACTTGTGACTCGTGACTAGGACTAGGACTAGCGGCATTATTGCGATGGGTCTGATTCTCATCAGGACGGACCACACGCAAGGCCCACACACAACAACCCGTCAACTTGACCTCCCTGGCGGCCTGGCCGATCGACACAGCCTTAGCGTGTTCGAACTTCGGTGGAAGCCCGCTAGAAGCCTTCTAGAAGCCTTCTGGAACGACGGCTGGATGGGCCACCGTCCAATGCTTCCGCCTTTGTGATGCCGCGATGGGGACTGCGAAGGGTTCGAAACCAGGCTAATGCACGCACTAGCTTCAACATTACTGCCAATTTACGCCCTTGTCTGCCCGTCCGTCCGTCCGTGGAGAGACCCCCTCTCTTGCCCCCCTCCAAGTGCAATGCCCCCCCTTTCAGCCTCCCTTGCCGCTTGCGCCATTTGCGACTCCCGACCGATCGACGTTGTGGAAAAGGTGGACTGAGCGCAACGGTGATCCAACAGCCAGATCGCGGAGGGTGAAAGGGCCCCCAAGGCTGCGTTTGGGCCTAAAAAAAAAAGCAAAGAAAAAGATTGGATTGTATGCGGTATTTGGTCACGAGTGGACAGTGGACACTGTCCTGACCGCCAATCGTGGCTGAGAAATTATTCGAAATTAACGTTGGTCGAGAAGACTACGGAGGATTACTCCGTACTGTGCGGAGTAATTATCAATCTTAACGACAACAGGGATACCCCTATCGGTCCGGATGCAGGAAGAAGAATCGCTGCTCCTTCTAGAACACGCTGGGATTCCATGCCTGATGACGCTATGGTCCCTCCCTCGTCACAGATCGATCCGCATGCGCTAGTAGCAGCTCCGTACTCCAATGCTCCATATGGCTGTGACTCGTCACTGGTGATTCAGATCATAACTACGGTCCGAATCCCGCTTTGGTAATTGGTAATTAATGCTCGACAGATTAATTATTCCTCGTACAACACTTGGGGATGTCTAATTGGCATTCAGCCATGCACCAGCGCTGTAAGGAGCCACGAACGGACCCTGCTCGGATCTCCAAACGCATCAGCCCGACCGAAGTGGGCTAAAATCCGGTTACCTGTGCTACCACCGTTTCTTGCAGTGGCCAATGACCACACGACATGCGCGAGAGGGAGTTTCATCTTTTCTTGGAATGCACTTTCTTCGATCAGTCAGTCAGTAGTCGTGAGATTCAGGAAGAGCACCACAGGCATTCCAGCAGTTGGCATCGAGCGAAATCGGAGCTGTCAACGAGTCTTCGTAACTATACGATTCATGTCAAGAGCAGGTTGCGCACGGAGCCCTGATGCCATCCTGGGCAGCCCCTTTGAGCCGGCAGTCTAGGTGGCGGGCCTGCATCCCGATCTGGTTACGCGGCACCCCATGGATGGCGGCCAAGGCCCATCGGCTATGGATATTAGCAGCCTGTGGAAGGCTGACATCGTTCCAAAACCCTTCTCGAAGGCCCTAAGGGAGGAGCAGGCCCGCAGACAACCTGGAACAATCCCAGGCTGCAAGGCTAGCGCTGCAGGCAAACCCGGTGACACGATGACGGCGTTCCCAATGACAGGAATCCCCCTTATGCTAGTAAGGACTAAGGAGGAAAAGGAGTCGATCTTGCGGTGAGATCAACACGAAATAAGGGGGAGGGGTCGTTGCCATGCATGACCGCAACAACAGCGATGGCCACATCTTCCATAGCATGTTGGCTCCGCACGGGCGGAGATGCAGCGTTTAAGCTTGCGACTATACGAGCCACACCACGGCGGTTCTATCAGCCGCAGATATCCAGTCTTGTCGCTATTGGAATTTGTAGGATTGTTGAAAACTACGGAGTAAATTGAACAGGCATCTATTCATCAGACTCAGGGGTATGATCTGGCTCTTCCTGCCGAGGTCGCACAGTGCAGTTACTGTTGTATAGAGGATTCACGTAGCTAAATGTCCCTCCCTAATTATCTCACTTTGTGACAGTTTGTCGGCAGTGGAGGCCATGTGGCCACTGCCCACTGCCGACTGCCCTGCCCACATCCTGACACCTCGACTCCTTGGGCACTAAGAGACTAATAGTCCGCGGCAATCACAATTCCGGAGTAGTCCTGGCTCAACGACCGGCCGAATCTTCAGATCTGCATTGGGCCGTATCCACCAGGAGACCGGGGTGGGGAGCGCTGAGGGAACGACCGTTTGGCGCTGCCAGCTCCATCATCCTTGTCCAAGTCAGCACTCCGTACGGTAATTAATTTAATAATTCCAGTCGCTGACCCTGGCGGATGTGGATATGCGCGTGGGCCCGAGTCGAATAAGTACCTCTGCTCGTGCCAAACTGCCACCCGAGCATCTACACACAAGCACAAGCACAAGCACGTCCTGTGGCAAAGTCGGAGCCTCACGCAAAGACCATATCCCGCGTTGCGCATTGCGCTGCTATCATTATCGCTTTACTATTGCTTGATTTACTTTGAATCCTTTCTTTTTCCTCTTTGGGGTCTGTTGGGGTCCGCTGGGTTGTTTTGCGCGTCATCCTGTCCTGCACAGTACCACGTTGCGTCCTTCGACCGTCACTTTCTCCGGTTCCGAAATCCTTTCTGAACGATCCTGCTTTTTCCATCACCACCGACAACGGTCCTCTCACACCTTCCATCCAATCCTGACGCGTCGACGATATCTCCAATTTCCTTAGAACTACGTTCTTAATACCTGTATGTCTCTCCCTTGGTTGTCTCTGCGCGCTCTTGAGGTTCCTGCCGGTCTGCTTTGGTCCCCGTGGCTTGTGCGATTTTCCACAATACAATAGCTGCAGCAGCACGGTTTACTTTCCGAACCGGAGCGGCCGTTATCCCAAAGCTATTGATTGTGGGGTCGACTGCCTCGGAAGAGGGGTTGCCTGTGGCGCGTGTCTTGGTGGCCAGTTTGAGATGCATGACTTCTTCGATCGGTGGTGGTCCTGTATCCAACGGCAGAGCGCGCTCTGCTGGTGATCCAATATTTCGCAGCAGGAGTGCCCAGTTCATGGCGCGTCTAGTTTGAAAAAAAAAATTTTTTTTGCTGACGGATGTCCTTAGAATACGTGTTACGAGTCACCTCGACCGAGGACCTCTGCAACCAGCTCCACCCGAGTCAGGTTTTGTCTTGATCAGACACGTACCGGATCGAGTCGAACGAGTTCTGACGAGTCGGTGTTCGCTGGGTTTGCTGGCTTCACTGATCAAGTGCCAGCGGTCGTCTAGTCAAACGCAGATTACGGTCACCGCACGTCGAGATTGGAGGATTCGAGCCTCGAGGTGCAAAGCAACTGGGTGGTGATTTGGACGCGCCGTTGAGAGTGACTTGCTGGTTTTTTTTACACGCACTGCTGGCCCGGGGCGTTTGTGAGTCGAGGGACGCGCTCTTGCCTCGTCCACTCACATTCCTTTTTTTCCTACTGAAAGAACCTGGCTATTACCGCCCATTCGGACAAGTCGCTCTTTTCTCACTCAGGAAGGCGCTACAGGCTGGAAACAACGTAAGTCACAATACGATTTCAGTGTCTTTCCGTCGGGACTTGCCCCTCCTTCCCTCAAGCCGGGCAGACCTTTTCGCAAGTCTTGCAAAACCTTGTTTTGATAAATTATTCGAAGCAGAGGCTTCTACGAACGCATCAAGTCTAACTTGCTGCCGCAGTCCCAGCGTTGCCTTAGGCGGTGTCGAATTAGTTAGCTCGTGCTTCACCGACTATTATCGTCGCCGCGTCCCAACGCACAACACGACCTTCAACTGCATAATACGCAAACAACAAACCCCACTTGACACTGTCACACACGTCGCATCATCCTTGGAAACGATAAAACTCGATCCCTCAGGCTTGGGAGGAGAGAAAAAGGCTCGGTTGTCATCACGTGTCCTTCCATTCGTCGTGGGCACTTTTGACCCGTCCTTGACTTCGGTTTCTCAGCTGCCTGCTGAGGCAGGTCATGGAGATCACGACCATACTGAATAGAAAAGCTTCTGCTGCCATAGCTGCAGACCCGCAAATGCAACAGCAACTCGCTCAAGCAGTCCACTTAAACGCTCAAACGTCCTCGGAAATGAACTCCGAACAGCCAACCTCTCAAGCAGGGGATCACCCCGTCATGTCTTACCCTTCCAATCCTCCCCCTCTTCATGCGATGACCAACGTGCCTCCTCATGGAGTGAACCATCCCAACAATGGGGTTCCAATGATGCCGAATGCGTATATGCACGGTGGATACCCAGGCAACCCACAACAGCAGCAACAACAACAACAAATGCCAGCTGCTCCCCAGGCGCCTCAGGGTCGGCCTGAACCGGCTCCTCGAGTTTTTCACTGTTCGACATGTAACAAAGGGTTCGCTCGACGCAGTGATTTGGCACGTCATGGTAAGTGACACGGTCTGAGCCTGTGTGGAACAAATTTGGCTGATCCTATTCCCAGAGCGTATCCATACTGGTGTCCGACCCCATGCGTGCGATTGGCCGGGCTGCGGGAAACAGTTCATCCAACGGTCCGCCTTGACTGTACATTCTCGTGTCCATACCGGAGAAAAGCCTCATATGTGTGAGAGATGTGGCAAGGTATGTCATTGCCTTGGTCAAACGTTAAATTGATGGAAAGCTTGCCGCTGACTGTGCTCATGTTATATATAGCCCTTCAGTGACTCTTCCTCTCTAGCCAGACACCGCCGAATCCATTCGGGAAAACGACCGTACAAATGCCCATATGCGAATTGCCAAAAAACATTCACGCGTCGCACAACGCTCACGCGCCATCAGAATCATCACACTGGGACCATTGAGGAGGCTGCAGCTCAGACGGAGGCCAACCTGAGGCAGAACAAGGAGAGGACGGCGGCGCGGTCTTCGGAGGGTGTCTATTCTGAAACCGCGTCTACTCACTCCACGCCTTCACCTGCACAGCAGGTTTCGATGTCTCTCGGCAGCGAACTTCCGCCATTGAATGTGCTTCGTCCCAACGGCGAATACTACATGCCAAACGGATCCATACCGCCTCACCTACGGGGCGACTTTCAACAAGCTAGTCCTCGAGCTTCTCCAACGGCAACGTCGCCATCCCTGTCCAGCTATGGCAGCGCGCCCCATGCCCGGCCGTCGATGACCTCGCATCCTAGCAATTATGCGCCACCGCAGCCACTCGAACCCCCGGCCAATAATGACCATCGACCCAACAGTGTCAGCGGCAGTCCTCACATGACGAGTATGGGATGGGCATCCCCTTCGCACGGTAGCATCCCGTCGCCGGGGTCTGCTCATGACTACAGCTACCCAGAGCCGAGCGGACCAGCCTACCCGGGCGCCATGCCTCCTCACATGTACTTTCCCAACTCTACCATTCGCAGGCCCGGCAGCACAGAGCCGGAGAACTACGAAATGAAGCCGAGAGTTGGTGACAACTCGTGGTCTACTCCGGTCTGACAACAGTCGCCTTTATCTTGCACGCATTGACAGATACTCCTTAGTGGTGATTCGTGTATATGGCTCGCAGCATTATTCATTGGGTGTACCAGACTGGCTGTCACTTTTGATTTTTCTTTTATTATGCCTTTCATAGTGATTCCCCCCCTCGTCCATTATCAATTTCCTCTAGCATCATTTCCTTGGTCTCATGTTCGATGTTGCATTTTGATGTTGTTTTATTGTTGTCGAGATACCATTGATTCGAAGAGACAGCATTAGCACTGGATGGAGTCCGGGTTGAGCGGTGTGTTCCAGTGTTTTGTTCTCTGTTTCTCCTGCCTGATGAACCGTATGACCAGGATGAAGGATAGATAGAGAGTGGAAAAGGATTCGCGTCTGGGTTTGGGGGCTTCGGTTAACGGGAACTGGGTTTTTCTTTTCTTTCTCGTGTATTGTTGTGGCGTCAATCTTCCTGTCATGTTAGTTCCACTTATGCGGCTTGATTTTATTCCCCTAATAATATATTCCTTATCTCGTTTGAACTTGAACTCCTTTTCCTTGTATCTGCTTTCGCTAGGTTCTCAGATTCGATGCGTTTCCCCAGGTGGACAACAACACCTCAATATCAAAAGAAAAAAAATCTTAATCAGGAAGTTCTGCCGGATCTATTTCTATTCTACCTCCTGTACTGCATATGTATGATAGAAGAAGGGAAGATTAAGAAAGAGCTAACTAATGCGAATATAGAGCAGAAACAGTAAAAGGAAAAGAAAACCTGCTGGATGACTTTTTTTTTTTAAAAAAAAAACGCGAGTTAGTTCTACGGAGGGAGAATTCTGCCTGAGATATACTATACGGAGTATATACGTATGTACATTACATACTAAACGCCTTTGTACTGTTCAGTATCAACGAGAAGGCCCGACTTTCACTCTTGCTATCATAATCATATCATATCAGCTCCGACAGACAGACAGACAGTATATGAGAAAAGTAAATAAAAGCAAGAAAAAAAAGAGAGAGAGAGAGAGAGAGAGAGAGAGGTCCGATCGATCAATTGACCGATAAGTAATGTTGATGATATCAACTCCGGCTCCATTGTGCCGAAGACTAGAGAGAGATCATATTGTATGTAAGGCTAACGACTTCTCTATGGAAAGGACAGAGGAAAGAAAAATGGAGGAAGAACAGAAAGATAGGCTCTTTTTTTTATAAGCCAAAAAAAAAGCAAAGCCCCCATCCCATATTCAGTGGATTTCCTTCCATCTATCACCCTTGCTTTTTATCGCAGTATGTAGCTGCAGGTTTTCACAAGCCAGATAGCAAGCTCGCCGACACGTTGCCTAGTACCTAGTACCTAAAATCTGGATTTTTTTTTTCTCTTTTCTTTTCTTTTCCATGAGGAGACCGGCTGGGGGATATGGATTAGGTTAGGTATATACTAATACGTTATATATTATTGTTGATCTAACTTAAACTGATCTACTCCCGAGCTTCTCGGGATTATTTATCTATAATCAATTCTGAGAAGGTATTATATTATATAAAGGTTTATTAGATGTCTTTGTCGGAATTGGATTTATCTTGGAATTGTCTTTCGTTTAATGCATTGAATGCAATATGATGATATACATATATGAGATGGAATATCTGTCAACGGAGACGATGAAACAATAGAATTTTGACTAGACTAAAACTTCTGGTATGACATAATGAAGAAACGACGGTGACTAGACAAAGATCAAGAAGAGAAGAAAACAGGCTGATTTTATTTTAAGCCTGAAAACTAATGTGGCTGATTGATTAGCTTCCATCTCCTTTTGTTTGTTTTGGGTCCTTGCTTAGTTTCATGGGTAAGGTAACTGCAGCATAGAACCCTTGGGCGCTGACAGTTATCTCAGCAGTGTCTTTCGTTTAACGCGTCGAATGCAATGGACTGATATATAAACCTGAAATATCTAAATGAGCATATAGTCATGCCACTGTGTATCCTTCCAACATCAAACTATATCATAGACATCAAGTAACCATGAAACGGATGTTGTCCTCTATCTTGTCTATATAGACCAGTCACAGCCAACCGAGGTTCTATCTATACAATTTCCGTAGCCTCACTCCTCCGCGTGCTACTTTTCAAACCGTCCACCCAGAAACTCTTCTCGCTCATCCGCGTCAGACTCCTCGCGAAGCTGAAGAAGCCCTGTCGGAGCCCCAGTTCGCGACCAGAGACACCTCTGCTATAGTCCTCCTTGTCATCGAACCAGCCCGTGCGTCGCTTGACAGCTTTCCACGCTTCAACGCCCAGAATGAAGATGATGACTGCGCCGAAGGAGAGTGCCCATTCCCATGAGATTCCCTGCTGCTTGAAGACGCTCGTGTTCAGCCCGGGGATGTAAACGCAGGGGAAGACCGACACTGCGCCGATAATAACGGCCCAGAATAGGAACTGGTTCTCCCAGAAGATATCGCGGAAAAACGGGAGTCGAGGACTGTCATTCGGATCGCGCATGGGGTCAGCGTCCAGGTTGAACATGCTGTTGCGGAGATGCTTGAATTCCCACGCCGCGATGAGAATCAGCCAGGTGAGTTCGGCGAAGACGGAGGCACGCGCGCGGAAGACGACGCGGCATGCCTCAGATTCCTCGCGGTTGCAGTCGATCCCCAGGTCGGGCTGACCGTTCCCTGCACCGTATATGATGATCACGAAGGTGAGGAGCGTCAAGGCGCCCATTAGGACTCCATACACGGTCATGTCGACGATAATCTGCCAGGAAAAGATCCCCTTCTTCGTGTCGTGAGGGGGCCGACGCATCACCGAAGCAGACGCCTTCTCACGGCCGAGGCCAAAGGCAGGAAATGACGAGGTGATCATATTGATCCAGAGAATCTGCAGAGGCGAGAGTGGGAACACCGACACGCCCTGGCTGTCCTGGAACCCTAGACCGACGATAAGGAGGACGACTTCGGCGACGTTCGACGTGAGCAGATGAAGGACGAATTTCTGGATGTTCTCGAACATCCGTCGACCCTCCTCGATGGCGTTGACGATGCTGGCGAAGTTGTCGTCTGTGAGAACGATGTCAGAGGCTGACTTGGCCACGTCGGATCCGCCCATGCCCATAGCGATGCCTACGTCAGCAGCTTGGAGAGATGGTGCGTCATTGACTCCATCGCCAGTCATGGCACAGTAACAACGACGGCGATGGAGTGCAGCAATCATCCGAGTCTTGGTGTCTGGGGCACAGCGAGCGATGACCAGGGGTAACGTGGGCAGAGTATCGATCTCGTCATCAGTCATACCATCGAACTCCGCCGCAGTCTTCACGAGCGAAGCCGCTTCCTCGGCAGAAAGTGACCCAGTATCTCTAGGTATGATGCCGACTTCCTTTGCAATGGCAGTCGCAGTAGACGGATGGTCGCCGGTCAGCATGTGGACACGAATCCCTGCCGTCGTACATTCTGCAGCTGTCAGTAAGATGTGTACTCTTCAAGTAAATTCCGAATCGACCACTTACCCCTTACAGCATCCTTCGTCTCGATTCTGGGCGGATCGTACAGACCAGCCAGGCCAAGAAGAGTTAAATCCTTCTCGACCTCATCACGAGGCAGCTCGTCGCCCTGCTGATACCCTTCAGGCACCGGCTTCTGAGCGATGGCGAGCACTCGCAGACCCTGATCTGCAAGAAATCCCATCTGCTCGAGAACCTTGTCTTTAGTTTCCGGCGTCATCGCCTCCTGGTGCTGGCCGACTCCAACAGATGTGCAGAGGTCAACGACCCGTTCGACGGCACCTTTCGTATAGACGATAGGGTTTTCATCGTCCTTTTTGTAAACGACGGACATTCTTTTGACGGTGTTGTCGAAGGGATATTCTGCAATTTCTTTCCAGCCCTGGTCTGCTTCGAGGGTCTTCTTGCCGTAGCCAAACCGATGGGCGAAGACCTGCAGCGCAATCTCGGTAGGGTCCCCCATTGTCTGCCAGTTGCCTGAGTTGGCATCATGACGGACCGTCGCGAGATTGCAGAGGGCAGAGGAGAGTAGGAAAGACTCTAGTTCTGGGAAGATTTCAGGGATCGATGTACTACTACCCGCTTCTAGATCCTCACCATGAGTCTCCTCATCCTGGAGGCTGTTTTGCTGCCTCTCTCCCTCTGCGGGGATGTCAAACTGGAGGCCTGCAGCACTCCGAGCCTGGTCCATCTCTAGTCGCTTCTTTTCCTGCTGCTCTTCTGCTTCCCTCTTCGAGGCTGGGGCGTCGCTCAGCGTGATGTAGCCACGGGTAGGATTGGATGCATCGTCTGACTTGTTGACGCTGTAGATCCCTATCCCAGGTATCCAGGCCTTACGCGTCACCATCTGGCCTTGGGTGAGGGTCCCAGTCTTGTCTGAGCAGATGTTGGTCACTCCGCCGAGGGCCTCCAGCGCAGAAAGTTGTCGAACGACGACACGACGCTTTCGCATCTGGGTCATTCCGACGACCATTGTGATGGTCAAGACGGCGATCAGCGACTCGGGGATGATCGCAATACCTGCCAACAAAAAATCAGTATAAATGAATAGGATGATACTGGATGATACTCAGGGGAAGGCTCTACCAGTAGAAATCGCATAGACAGCCACCTCATTCGTGACATGAAATCTATTCACCCCAAAGACAATGATAGCCAAGACGATAGCGAGTCCAAGCAGAGAATACGCCAATTTACTCAACTTGATCTGGAGCGGCGTGCCCTCCGTGAGGCCCAAGAACTTGCCCACACCGTCGTAGATGCGCAGCGCTCCTCCTTTGACGGGCTGCAAGGCGCCGTGCTTCTTACGAGACATGGATCGGTTCTCCTTGCGCTTCTTCTTGCCCTGCATAGACAGCGCAATCTTGCCGATTTCCGTGTACATGCCCGTGAAGACGACGATGCCCCGGCCCCGTCCTTTGGTGACAGTGGAGGAAGAGTAGACCATGTTCAGACGGTCGCCAACACCGGTGGACACTTCGTCCTGATTCGAGGTGTCGAAGTCGACTTCCTTGGCCACGGGGATCGCTTCACCAGTGAGAATCTTCTCGTCACACTCCAGATTCATGCAGTCGAAGAGCCGGATGTCCGCAGGGACAGTGTCGCCAGTCTTGATCTGGACAATATCGCCGGGGACGACGTCTCCAGACGGGATGGTGTCCGTCTGTCCGTTGCGAATCACAGTCGCTGAAGGAGAGGATAGAGACCGCAAAGCGTCCATTTTCTTTTCCGCCTGGAACTCCTGGTAGAATCCGATGAGGACGTTGGCGATGATGACGGCCGTGATGACGCCGCCTTCGACGTAGTCGGAGATGCCGTACGCCAAAGCCATGGCAAGAACAAGGACCTGTATTCAACCAGCATGGTGTTAGCGATCAGCCGAACTGGATCAATATAGAATTGGCGAACGTTTGAGGATAGACTCCATTCTTGCTTTATATATTCATGTACAACACACGCACGAGATACCATAGACGGAATGTATGCTAAGGAAAGTCGCCCTCCTTGAAAGGCCGATGCGATCAGCGAATATCAGCTGACAACTGTCGATGTTCATTGGAAGTAAATTGCACTTTCTCCTGATGAGAACAAGCTACGACTGGCATGAGATCTCAAACAGAAGACAGACAACCGGACAAACTGGATTTCGATACCTCGGAGGCATTTTATTTTGCATTATGAGGGAGACTTCCACGACCTTAAAAAAAGAGCAGAAACCAACAGGCGAAAAGAAACAGATATAGTAAAAAAAATAATAATAAAAAAAACGTACCAAAATCATCGCATTAGAAACCTGCTTCACAAGAACAGAGTACCACTTAACACCCCCCTCCCCCTCTAGCTTATTCCCCCCAAACATCTGCTGCAGTTCTTGGACTTGGACATCGGTGAGACCGGTCTCGATATTCGTCTGGAGGTGCGCTGCAATCTCTTCGACGGCCATCAGGAATGGGTGTTTCGGGTAGGTTTGTTGTGCCTGGGACTTCTTTCTGGAAGAACCCATTTTGGTATATATATGTCCTTCTTCGTTTCTCGCCAGAATGCGGGAAGATTTTAAATGTAAGGATATTACCTTTACTTGAAATCAGTGAAAGTGAAAATGTATGTGAATGTGAGGATCACTTCAGGAACCCATTCGGGAAGGATGCCGATCCCAACTTCCACCGGGATGGGGTTTATTGATTGATCGTACTGTCCTGTACTATACTCGTCAAGGTCGCTACGTATAATAAAAGAATGTAGTAGACAGACAGGTCACGTCATATAAGGAAGGGACCGAAAGGTACATGTATCCAGAGATTGACTCGATTATGGAGAGGATAAGAGACGAGAAAAGAGAAGAGAACAGTAACGAAGAAATACCGCCACGAGAGAGGGGGCACTGCCCAACCTTATTTATATACGTCTACCTACTAGGTAGACACAAGAAACTAAATGCATCTCTCTCATGATGTATGCTTCCCGAGCAGTGAATCCCCACGGGGCCGTCCGTGGGAGAGAGCGGAGATTGATTCTTCCTTCCAACCAAGATTTCTTTCGTCCGCTCCGTATATACCCACTGGTACTCCGTACACCCACACCCAGGATCACACCCACTGGATGAATGTAGCCTACCTACCTAGGCACATACACCGATGATGACTGGTACAGTCAGTGCCTACGGGCGTTCCAGAGAATGTCGTTCCGTTACGACCGGTTGGTTCCAAGTTTACTGTATGTACACTTACTGGTCGAGACTCGAGCGGAAGGCTTGGCGCTTGGCGCTTGGTTTGGCTTGGCTTGGCTTGGCGGGATTCGTTTCCTTCCGAGCGCGGAGCGGCGGACTTGAGCATGAGGCTCACATGAGCATGAGCAAGGCAACCCTCCCCTGCATTGCATGATGCATGACATTGCCAAGCACTGTCTTCCATGGTCGTGGATCGCCTACGGAGTATGCCATTGGAATTATGGATGTATTGTTCCGATACAATACCCCATGTGGCAAGGACTGCGCCTCAATTTCAGGCATTATCTCGGCGATTTACTATAGGAAGTAGCATAGGTAGGGACGCCAAGAGGAGGAGCCTGGAGGAGTCTGAGAACAGGAATCCCACCCTGTTCGGTGGCCAAGTCCTCTGACTGACTCCCGCCTTATTAATATCAGCGGCGGAGAAGTCGAGGAACCTCCGAGATCCCCCCAGTTAGACCTCAGTGCCAAAGAAACGATATGTGAGGGTATCATTACGTACGTACGTATCTAGATACGTCATCTAGCCAGACTATTTCTCGTATCGAAGCCTCGGCACTTTTCGCAATCGGAGATATACCTGATGTGATGACCTAGTATGCGTACCTAAATGGATGCCATAAGCCAAGGGAGGTGAAAGTCTAAGAAAACAAGAACGTAGCTAGAATAATAGATGAATATACTATACTCCACTGAGTGAATCGAGATATCCTCCATTCAAACAACGATATGGTATCTCATAAGTATCGTAATGTACAAAGTGCCCACCAACTCCGAACTCCATCCGAACTCCAAGTTATCCGACAAATGCCTCATGCCTTATGCTTCATGCCTACTTCTTCCTCCCTTTACCCTTCTTCTTTTTCGAGGTATCCTCTGGTATACTTATCGTCCCCTCCACGACATCTTCGCCCTGCCCTTTGAGCTTTTCAGACCCGCTGATGAAGAAAGTCAGATCGCGATTCTGCTCAGCCAAGTCGGCGTTTGCAGCCTTGAGCTTCTCAACTTCTGCGGTCAACAGCTCAACCCGCTTCATGAGATTCTCATTCATGGCCTTCTCTTCGCGCCATTCTTTTTCCATCTTGCGCGCCATCGTCTCGAATTTCTCCGCTCGGCGCTCAGCGCGATCCCTCTCGCGTTCCAAACTGGGAACGCTTTCCTTGGCGAGGATGTCGTACTGCCGTTGCAAATCTCTCAGGCTTTGATTCGCCTTCTCCGCAGCTTCCTGCGCAGATGCTGCGGCAGCACTGGCTTGTGAAGCCTTGTCCACTGCACGTTCCACGATTTCTTCGAAATACGCGCGCTGGCTCTCGAGTTGGCTGGTTAGGAGATGCGTGTACTCCACGCTCATATTTTCTAACTTCTCCCGGGGCACGGCATCCGTCCAGTCGGGTGGGTCGAGAGCGGAATTGTCCGCAGCAGGGAGTTCCACGAGTTTACCATCGCTTTTGCTCTGAATGATGCGGTGAACATAGGCATCACTCACATAGTCCCAGACCCTCTGTGTAGCGAGGTCCATGGAGAATGCGTGGGAGGTCTCCTTGAAGTGTGCGAACGCGTGCGCCCCGTCATATCGACCACAGCCGATATTACCACAAATCAGACATATCCAGAGGTTCACCTCCGAGTGACACACGCTACATTCGCTCGGCCCTTCGTCCGTATCCGCACCCTGGCCACGTCTACCGAAATCATCCAAAGTGTACCTGCATACCGGACATCCGCTGCCTTTCCACTTCTGCAGGCACGTGCAGTGGAAGACATGTTGACAGATGATAGTCAACAGGCCAGTTGTCTCATCCATCCGTTCTAGACAAACCGGACAAGTAGGCAACTCAATAAGGGATGGCGTAGGCGGCGCGAGCGGCTTCGCAGAAAGAGCGGCAGTCTGATTCGCAGATCTTGTGGAGGGAGGGAAAGGTTCTTGTGTGCCGTCTGAACTCGAATTCGAGGAAGTATCCGCGACTCGGATCTCGACTGATTTCACGAACACTACATGGCAAGTTTCGGGCTAGGGAAAATAGCATCAGTTTCGAGTGCTCTTGGTAGCTAAAAGGCATCAGTCCTTACCTCCATACTGTTGAAGACCTTTCCGTTCCACTCTTTCTGCCACTCTCTTGCCTTCTTCCCACTTCTGAATTTCATTAGAACCATGTATCGATTTGCCCTTGCCGTCCGGATCATTCGAAAATGGCTGACATTATCCCTCGTTTCCTCTCCGACAAAGCCCAGAAAGTCGGACGGCGAGAGGTATGATGGCACCGCCAAGATGCAGAGTGTTGTGCAATCCTCATCCGGCAGCGAGACGGACGCGTTCTCTGCTGCATTGTCATCTGATCGATGCTTCCCGCCGCCACCCATCTGGTCTCTAGGTTGTCGAGCGGCCGAAGACCCTTTCAGATATGAAGGATAATCATCCACCATCAGCGAAGGCGTTTCCTTTGCATCTCGGTACAGATGAACAATCCCCCACACGCTGTCCGAGAGCTTCTGGTCGAGCGGGATATATCTTCCCTTCGTATATAGGCCCCCTAGGATATCCGTGCCGATACCTGTGGTGATTGCATTGTTTCCTTCGATATTCTTCTCGGCCCGCTTCGACTGCGCCGTGCTCTGCTCCGGAGCGATCATATCGATACTCTCAATGGAGATCTTGTCGAACCTCAGATCGGATTCAATCGTGGGAGCGGCCGTGGTGGATTGCGAAGTAGACGTGCTATTATCTGTAATCGCGCTGTCGGAGGTGGATGGGCTGGGCACCCCCGGAACCAGACATTGGTTCTTGTCTTCTTGAAACCCAGCTGACGTGACTGCGTTGCCGAAGCTGTCAATTACTCCGAACCGGGATGTGTCGTCTAACTTGGTAGATCTTTTATCGTTCCCCCTACCACGTCCACCTCGCACCGATAATTTGGCGTACCCGCGTTTTTGAAACGGAAGAAGAGCTTCGCGGGCGGATTCGAATGCTAAAGACGTAAGATGCTTCCTATCAAAATCCGGAGATGCGCAGCCGAGAGGAGAACCTGAGAAAGGGAGAAGTTCAAGGGATATGTGGTAGAAGTAAGAGGGCATCCCGACGCATGTTCACGCCATGGGATTTTAGAGCTTTGGTGTGAGATCTAACTCCCCAAGTACTCTACTCTGTATGGCTCTCTAAATCTTTGGTTTATCGGAGTCGAAGGTGGGCCGTCACGTGATGATCCGATTGTGGGGTGGCGATGTGGCGACAAGCTGCAAGTCAACTGACAGAAAACAGCTACAGAAAATCTAATGACAGTTACAAGTGGCGAAGTTATGGAAATGATCTTCAGACCCTTACAGGGTATTGAATTCTGTCATGAATAAAATAATAAATCCTAAGTAGTCATAGGTGTAGAAACCTAGATGTTCCATAATCATCAAAGAAAGCCGTCACGTGTGACCACCGAACGCCGAAGTGGCAATGCGAACCGTAGCCCATCCATAGCCCAAAAGAAAGAAAAAAAAGTTCAAGAAGTCAGGAAATCCCTTTAGTTGCCTCCGCGCAACCGGAGAACCAGGTGAAGGGTCGATTCCTTCTGGATGTTGTAATCCGAAAGCGTCCGACCATCTTCAAGCNCCAGCAAAGATAAGTCGCTGCTGGTCCGGGGGAATACCCTCCTTATCTTGAATCTTGGACTTGACGTTGTCAATCGTGTCAGAGCTCTCAACCTCCAAGGTGATCGTCTTGCCGGTCAGAGTCTTGACGAAGATCTGCATTCCACCACGGAGACGCAGGACAAGGTGAAGGGTGGATTCCTTCTGGATGTTGTAGTCTGATAGTGTGCGGCCATCTTCCAGTNCCAGCAAAGATAAGTCGCTGCTGGTCCGGGGGAATACCCTCCTTATCTTGAATCTTGGACTTGACGTTGTCAATCGTATCCGAGGACTCGACTTCCAAGGTGATCGTTTTCCCGGTGAGAGTCTTCACAAAGATCTGCATACCGCCACGGAGACGCAGGACCAAGTGCAAGGTAGACTCCTTTTGAATGTTGTAGTCGGACAGAGTGCGGCCATCCTCCAGCTGCTTGCCTGCGAAGATCAGGCGTTGCTGGTCCGGCGGGATACCCTCCTTGTCTTGGATTTTCGACTTCACATTGTCGATGGTGTCGGAAGACTCGACCTCAAGGGTGATGGTCTTGCCGGTGAGGGTCTTGACGACTGCGTCACTGTTAGCGGATGCTTGTAGGAACTGCCACGAAGCCAGATCAACTTACAGATCTGCATTCCTCCACGGAGACGCAGGACCAAGTGCAAGGTAGACTCCTTCTGAATGTTGTAGTCCGACAGAGTGCGGCCGTCCTCCAGCTGCTTGCCTGCGAAGATCAGACGCTGTTGGTCGGGTGGAATGCCTTCCTTGTCCTGGATCTTCGACTTGACGTTGTCGATGGTGTCGCTCGACTCGACCTCGAGCGTGATGGTCTTGCCCGTAACTGAAAAGGTTTGCAGTCAGCAATGTTGCCAGATGGCCACATGTGGCGATATGATAAGGGTTACTCACGAGTCTTGACGAAGATCTGCATGATGATGGCTTGCTAGTAGAGATTATCGAACGCAAGAGATGTCTTCAGGACGGCTGTATGGAGAAAACCAGAGAGAGAAGGTAGGTGGTTGTGATGGAGATGGAAGTGGTGATGTGTAGAAAGTGAGATGGGGGGAGCAGGATGCAGGAGGGCGAGGTTTAAGTAGGAAGGCAAGAGGGGGGGGTGGAGGCGAAGCTGGCAGCGGTCTTAGTCAGGGTTGCCTGAGCAGGCAAGTGAAGCCAGCGTGGTCTGGCAGCGCCTAGCAGGTTCTGGTAGCCAGTGACGGGATCGGCCTGCCTGTGGCTGGGGAAGCTGCTAGAAAGACGTTGGTCGATCGGGTGAGTCAGCCTGTTCATGTGACGAGAGCGGAAGGTGACGCCATCGGCAGGCTACGTTTCCACCCTCAGTCACTGGCGGACGCTGTACAGTCTATAGACTGTCACCCATCCAAGCCACAGAGGTCTTTTCTTTCAGGGCGACAGATGGCAGACTCCTGCATCTTTGTTTTTAAGTGACCGATTTTCCCGAGTTTTGCCCCGATGTCATCTGTTTCTAGACATCATGGTTATCGCCCCGATGACGTGATGATGGCTCTTATCTCAACGCTATCTGGCCGCACCCCTGCGTTACCCAAGGTACCCATCATTGACTCCCGATTGCTGCACTATTACTCGTCCTAGTCAAACGCTACCTCCTCCCGGTCGAAATATGCCTCGGGACGGGTCTCTCCGCAACCTACGACGCTCCATGCAATTGCGTTTCAGGCCCTCGCGGCATTTGTCTACCTAAAAGTGGAGTTGCAGGGTTCTAAGTAACAGACACGAAGTCCTTCTAGAAAGCGTTGGGAGATCCTAGTATTTAGTATTTTGTGACTTCACAGGTCTTACAGGTCTCGTTTAGCTCCTTTTTATTACTATCTTAGATACTTTCCAGCCGGCTTCCTACCCATATTCCTTGCCATATATTTTCCATGTCCCCCTCTAATATATGTCTTCCCTGACTAAAAATCCCTCACTAATATATATATATATATATATATATGTACATCTCTTGCTAAATAATAGGGGGTAAGCAGATTTTGTGCATTCGTATGCTTGCACAATTTTGCAATGCCTAGGGCACTTGTCCAAAGATGTTATAAGAGATAGGAAAATTCCATATTTGTAGCTTGTATGTATTGCAGCGGTCGAGCTGTCCGATCCTGCGGTCATCCCAGTGTCCAAAATACCAACTCATATCCGCCAAGGGCCCTGGACTGAACTTTTTGGTCCGGGTGGACGGCCCGAAAGCCAGCCACATAGAAGTAACGAGCCCATGTCCCAATTCTCGAAACGCTCAAATGCAGACAGATCCATTGAAGAAAAAAATGGAGGGTACACAGCAGATGAAACACAAGGCTGAAGCAAATCATGCAACAAACCGACAACTCACTTGCGCCGTCATTGGTGCAATCATGACATCTCATGATCAGTGACCGTACAGAGTCATAACATTCGTGATCCTCGTCACCGCTGCGAAGAAACACTATGCAAGAGGTAATGTATATCGCGGAGAAATGATAGAGGATGGGAGGTGTCCGGGACGTTTCGAGGTCGATTGAGACGAAATCGGATCGAAGAGTTTCAAAACAAGAAACTGAAGGAAAGAGGCTCTCGCCGTATAAAAGAGGGTGACTTGCCCAGCAGGCGAATTTCGGCATGTCTCATGATAATGACGATTAAATGCATTACTCATGCGAGTTCATCTCCGCATCAATGCCGTCATTTCAAGAGGCCGTGGTAAGCGAAAAAGGGAAAAAAAAAGTACAGGCAAATCGTTTCTAATCTTATTTTATTGGTCTTCTTAGTTGGCGCGAATGACCAATCGAGAGAGGAATTTATTGGACAAGCAGTCGAAATCGTCGCGGTTGAATGTTGTAGTGGAGCGGGTGCGAAGGTAGGATTCTGCAAGAAAAAAAGGTCAGCTCGAGAAAATTACTATCATATGTAGAGATTGAAAGCGGTCACGTACCATACTGGGTGACATGCTGGCGGACTTCGGTCATCGTGTTGCACACATCAGGGTTGGAATTGAGCAAATGATGGTGCTTGTGCGTTTCCCAGTCGGTAAAGGCGGGGAGTTTCTGCGATATGGCTTGGAAGAGACCAACAATCACACCAACCGGCGTGGCCTCCATATCGTTGCAGAACTTTTCAACCGCAGCGGCATCCTTCTCAAACAATTAGTGGAACTCTTATCAAGGCCGACAGCTCAACTCACCGGAACGCGATAATGGCAGTCGAACTGCATTTCTTCCCACACCGCCAACAGGATCGAGGCGAGGATGAAGATAGTGGGCCAGTTCTTGAGCTTATCACCGCTGTAGACGCTGGAATACAAAGCCGAAAGCTCCTCGAGGACATCCTTTTGCAGCTCGCGCCACATATTGGCCATGGCACATTTGATCTGGAAGTTGATCATAACCGGCGCCATTGTCTTACCCCGGAACCTGGATTTCTCATCCTCGATCTTACCGAGAAAGCCTTCTTCATCTCCGATACCCTCGACCATGGTCACATGAAGGGTAAGGTTGTACGCGAGGATGAGCTTGAGGGCTTTGCGAATCACGGGCAGCTTGGTGCGGAAGTAGTAGCGGAAGGCAGTCTTGAGCATCTGCGTCAGGAAAGGCGTGCCATCAAAGTAGTCGTCGACGAACTTCTCGAAGCTGCCATTCCCATCGATATGACGGTCGAGATAATCGGAGAGCATCGCATGTGAGATGCCTTCCATGCCAGCCGAGAGTTTCATGGTGGACACTTCGAATTGACTCAGTTCACGGTGACTCCGATCTTGCTGGACCGACTCTACCCAGTCCACATTGAAGCACTCTTCGTCGCGAACGTAGACCTCGCGAGCATTGATCGGCAGGATTTGACCGTATCCGTGTGTCACGAAAAGTGTCCTCTCGTGCTCGGAGAATCCCTTGATGTTCCCCACCGAAAATCCAAGCGTGATATGACGCTCGTAATCGGCTTTCCAGTCCTTCATGAAGTACCCAATTTCCTTGATATCGATTCTGGTGCACGGAACCTGCCACAACCGGGCGTGCGATGGCTGGCAGCCAGCACAGGGTTCACCTTTGTCGCACTGTTCTTGTCGTGAGTAAAAGGATTGAAATACAGGATGCAGCTGGGAGAATCAAAACATACAGTCTTCTTCAAAAACTTGCACCGCAAACAGGCTCGCAGTTTCCGAATCTCACTAGCCTGCTTTCGCTGGTCAGGCTTCAGAGGACCCTTGCGCTTTCCAATTCTCTTTTCCGTGGTCTCTGGTTTCCCAGTTTGTGACTGCTTGCGGACTTTGGTTTCCGAGGTCTTGGCGGCAATGGGACTCTTGCGAGACGGCTTCCTGGTAGTAGGAGGAGAGGCCGATGACTGCGAGGTCGGGGACCGCGTCGGTGAAGATGACTTCTTAGCCGGCACCGGCATAGGCCGCACAATGGCAACAGGGCTGACCGCAGTGGGGGATACCGATCCATGAGAGGAGGTGTGGTCCAGCGAGACGCGCCGGCCCATTGAACTGTTATATACCGACTCCAGGGAATCAGAGCCCGGTGAATTGAGGGGATTGGGGATATCGACGAAACTGCCCCAAGAGGCTTGCGTCTGCTGCTCAAAGTCCGAGTAGGACGACTCCGACAGAGTCCGGTGATGAAGCGTCTGGGTGGGATTGATAAACATGCCTTCCGGAAAAGAGGGATCGATCGAACGACGGGTCTCAATGGTCGCCCAGCCATTGTCGCTAGAACTCGTCAACGATCGCACCTCCAGGTACGTGTCTGTGGGAGAACTGCTCTCGGGGATGGCCCCATAAGTCATATCAGGGAGACCATTTGGGAAGGTCATCAGATCGTGAAAGTCGTGGTACGTGTACGGCACGATGTCGACCGGTGCCGACAGCGACAGATAGGAGCCGTCCAGCAGGCTTCCGGTGTCCAACGGGGCCTGGGACGCCGGCATCAGATCCACGGGCGAGGTCTGCAACGGGACGCTATAGCTGGAGGTGAACTGAGGGGCCGACGAGGTGTCAATCTGAGTGTACTGGAGGTGGCTTTGGAGCTGTTGTTGAAACTGCCAATCTGAGATCAGATTGGGATCCTGTGAGACCGTCTGATCAAAGACGTGACCGCTGGTTTGCAACGGCGAGAGATCTCGCCGCCCGTCCGCTCGCTGGCCATTCTGATCCACCGCCACGGGCCAACTCTGGGCCTGAAGGTAGCCTCTCGAGTCGTAATCGAGCCCTACAAGGCCATCGTTTGTCAGATCAATGTTGGACATAATCAATGCCGCGCGCGAATCGCGACGAACAGGTTCGAAGAGGCAAAAGAAGCTGGAGTTGAGGACGAGGCCTTCGCCTGCGAAAAGTCGAGAAGCTCGAAATCTGGGGGACGGGCGAGGAAAAGGCCGCGGGCGGATGAGGCCAGCGAGGAGCGGTGGGGGTGCAAAGAGGCGGTGAGGGAAGGCGCGCGGTTGGATACGCTAGGGAGTTAGCCTGGGAGGTTATCGCTATCGCAGGCGTGCGTTAGCCCCGTTATCGCGTTGGGTGATCCGTCAGATCCTGCTAATGCCACGCCATCGGTGGAACGCCCGCTTGGCCTGCCAGTCGCACGCCGTGTTCGGTCGGACCGTCCTCCGCTCTCCAACGCGTCTCCATTGCCTAGCAGTGACTATTAACATTTGGATCCAATCGAACGTCCGAATATTGAGACGAACAAAACCTCCGAAACCTTCTCCGGCGATCAGGAATTGACCTCGGCCACGGACGTACGGAGTCGATGCACAGCCAAACAATTGATTCTGCTGCGACAGACAAGTTGTCCCTGAAGGAGCGAGCAGCACAGGACCTGGCTGTAGCTGTCGCTGCAGCCTACCTAGGTAGTATTTCCTAGGCGAAGTGAGACAAGACGGGACTCCGCATGCCAACTAGGCCTCTCGACGCATCAGTTGGCGAATCAAACGGCCGNGATCGACTCCGCCCGTGGAGATAGGCCCGGCCAGTCTGTGGCATTAGAGGGTCACGGGAACACGGGAGGAACCCCGCTGCGGGCGATCCGGCGTCCGTGCTTGCCGGCCAGGGTGTGCCGCACTGCCGCCCAATCATGCGCGCTTGTTGGCCAAATACCGGCCACACCTTCTGCATCTGCAGTGCGAGTCGACAAGTTGATGGCGAGGGGGCCAGTCACGGTCGGACAGGTCATGGTCGCTGTGTTCTCCCCGTTACCCAGGCATGCATCATGCATGCCTCCCGAGTCCCTCGTTAACTCCGGAACCCTCTCATCCAGCACTTGTGGCAAATCTGCCTCGCTTTGAGCGATTTCGTGGGCAGATAACAAAGCAACTTCGGGTCTTCAAGGCGGGGTTCGGTGGATTGACAACCAGGGATCCTGGGATTGCGAACAGATGGAATGAACACGTTTGCAGATCTACTCCGTACTTGCTCTCAGATCCCCGATCACGATGGGGCCATAGGAAATAAAAATATACCTACTAGCTTGAGAGTCCAAGGAGAGAATTTTCTGTGGAATTTCTGTGGAATTTCCAATCGAAGACGGCCGCGATAGAGCTGTTTTGGGGAGCTTATCTACTACCCGCCCCTCTCCGATAACAGTCGACATGCAAAATTGGTCCGTGTCCGAACGAAGTCCTCTATCATCTGGATTAGATTGCTTGCAGCTGTCAACCATCACCCAAGAAATGGGTTAATATTAATTTAACTTATTCCTCCGTGTAGGACTAGGCACTGCAGCTAAGGTCGACGGACGTTCTGACTGGCCACCATGCCCGTATTAATTAATATTGCTTGCGTCGGAGCCACCTGCAAGCCGTCAACGCGAGGCCGGGTTTTGTGCCCTGTTTAGCGATAGACTCAGTGCAACAACTGTCTCAACTACTCTGCATGTCCTCAGTGCTAGTACTCCGTAGAGCTAGGAAATTGTGGCTCCATACGTGAAGCCCTGCCCGTTTATCTGCTCGCGAAAACACAAGCTTTCGGCAGACTTCCGCGAGCCTTCGTCGCCTCTGGTTTCTTTCGATGAACTCCCTCCCCACAACTACGGAGCATCCAGAGACAAAAAAAGAGACCTGCTCTATACATAGTAGTGCTTTAGTGCATACAGCTCAAGCCCAAGCTTGCCGATGGTCAGCCCCAGATTTAGTGTCCGTCTGCAGTCGAGGGAAGTCAACCTCAAACAGCAGTAATAATATCCACCTTCTGAAAATAGTGAGTGTGTCGATCGAACCCGTATCGAAAATTCATGCTTTGTTTGGTAGAGAAGAAAGGAAGAAAACATGATGAGAGAGGATGCGCCAGTTGCTAGGCATGTCGAATAGGCGCCCGAAATATTTTGCGCGACTGGCTCGTTCGGCACGGTGGGAAACAGCGGCTGCCCGAACACCTCAACCGTTAACAATAGTAGATGAGACAAAGAAACCTGCCTAAGTAAAAGAACAATCCTAAGATTTTGCTCCAGGAACTTCCAACTCCCATGACAAGGCATTCACTCGTTTTTCCATGCCAGTCGTTGCAGCCTCTGGAAAATCCCGTCGACGAGTTCGGTTTCCAGCGAGTAGACAGTCTGCTGCCGCGACACAGTCTCGCTTTGAACACAGTGCCAGGGATCTGCAGGCACATGGCAGTTTGCCTCCAATAAGACCCCAGAAATCTCCATCCCCGAAGCAAAGCGAAACAATAATGGCCACAGGCCCAGCATCTGTCCAAATCCCCCCTCTGTTCACGGATCTGCCTGCCATCCGCGACTTGCTGAACACGGAAACAAGCAAAGTGCAAGATGAGACTGTGGAGAAATGTCTGCCCTTTCTGAGAGGGACCGACAGCAGTCTAAGAGATGACTTGAATGCATTTGGAGTGCCTCGTCTCCGAAAAGACGACCATATTGCGTACCTATATGATTCCTTGGAAGACTACCCAAGCAACTTTGTCGGGATCGATTCCAGTCGTCCCTGGATGGTCTACTGGGCCCTCGCAGGGTTGGCCCTTCTGGGTGAAGATGTTACCAAATATCGCGAGCGGTAAGATAGTCTGGATTGGGAATGCTACTAGCGAGCTTTGCTCTGACTCGAACGGCGGCCGATATCAATGAATGATACTGATATCCTGTTACCAAACCATTAGGGTGATCTCTACCTTTACTCCGATGCAGAATCCTACAGGTGGATTTGGCGGGGGTCATGGCCAGATGTCGCATTGTGCGCCGACCTTTGCTGCTATCCTTTGTTTGGCAATGGTCGGTGGGAATGATGCATTCGAGCTAGTCGATCGAAAGGGAATGTGAGTTGTCCTTGTGTGACCGGTTCGAAGTCTTCCAGTTCATCAGTCCACCAGCCTAACCAACTGCTAGGTGGAAATGGCTCGGAGAGTTGAAGCAGCCTGATGGCGGTTTCCAGCTTTGTGCAGGTGGCGAAGAGGATGTTCGGTAAGTCTCCCTTCGCCCACTGTACTCTCAGAGTCTCGAATGTTGATAATGGTATAGAGGTGCGTATTGCGCAATGGTGATCATTTCGTTGCTGGATCTACCGCTGGAATTGCCCCCGGACGCCGAGGCCAGGCGCTATGGTTTGGAAACGTTCGTAAGCGGTCTTCCAGAGTATCTCTCCCGATGTAAGTTTTCCAGTTCCCCTCTTCTCGGGACACGTGTTGACCGGCTGCGGCTCAAGGTCAGACATTTGAAGGCGGCATATCCGAAAAGCCGGGAGCGGAGGCTCATGGTGCATATACATATTGTGCTCTAGCATGTTTGTGTATTCTTGGTAAACCTGAAGACACTGTCCTGAAGTAAGTAGCTGCATGATCTCCACCTGTTTCGTGGGCGCTAGACTAATAGAACCGGTAGGTACATGGATATTCCATCTCTGCTGTCCTGGCTTTCTGCTCGACAATATGCTCCCGAGGGAGGATTCTCCGGCAGGACTAACAAGCTGGTGGATGGATGTTACAGTCACTGGGTTGGCAGTTGCTGGCCACTGGTCCAGTCTGCCCTGCATGGCGCGCGATCTGCGTCTGGACCCCTACCATCACCTGTGAGTGGCCTGTACAGTCGCGAAGGTCTCGCGCGGTACATCTTGGGATGCTGTCAGTCAAAGAAAGGCGGCCTCCGCGACAAACCGGGCAAGTATGTCGCAGCCAGCTAAATATGTGCCGAGAGAGAAACTAACTATAGGCCCAGGCACCCGGACTCGTATCATACGTGCTACACCTTGACGGGGTTAAGCAATCTCCAGTACCATCACTACCACACGGGCGACGGGTCTCCGTTCAGCGGCATTTTTGCTTCGGCGTTTTCCTGGAAGACTGCCCCTATCTTGTCCAGTCCCGATGCCGAAGCAGATGCAAACGTTTTCGAGGAAGACGATCGTCTTACGCCCTTCCATCCGCTTTACTCCATCCCGCACCAGGCCGCAGAGAATATGCGAAGATGGTGCGAAGATAGGAGAATTGAAACATGAGACGTCACAACGGCGCCTCTATGATTTAAGTCGGATCACAGACCTGGGTATCCTTCCACCACTTCCATCAAGAAGCTTTTTACTCCAGGTTATTATGACAGTGTCACACCAGGAGGATGTCTCCCACGGGCTTTTCAATATGTGTATATTAACGAGCACTGTACCAGTAGTCATCTATGCTGACTGGAACAATCAGAAAAGTACTGTACCAATGACAAGGAGGTTATAGACCAAGAACATCCAACTCCCTTCCGATCGGCTTGCATGTTACGTGCCTAGGCCTGGCTCTGGAGATATGTTGCTCCTACCTAGTTAGTAATAATGCGTCCTACCTAGCCTAGGTAATACATAAGCCTTAGGTACATATGTCCCTCGTAAGGACTACTTTCCCCTTGGTACTGCAGTTCATCCTGCCGGCCACATGTTTACTGTATGGTAGACTCAAGTCCTCGTCCCATGCCAAACCAACCAGTAGTGATCGCTGCTGCGACAATGGAGATATGTATTATGATTACACAGCGTCCACCAGCCTTCCATTCAGATCCCAGACACCCAACAGCCAGAGCGGCGGTACAGGCCCAAGACCGGGACAATGAAACCTTGCTCCCCTGGTAGTAATTTCAATTGATGCTGGCCCTCCTCCCACTCGAATGGCACCCCCCCCCCCCCTGGCCGTCGAGAGTTTTCGGTTTATCTGTTTGCGTGCCTTGCCAAACCCAGCGTTGCGGAAAGCAGCCGGAGGAGGGGTAATCTAATCTAATTTAATTTACGGTAGGACGGCTTCCTCTGCCGCCCTACTAGTATCCAGAATCATCCAATTTGGCAAATTACTCGAGGCAAGGTGCTCCGGATTCTGTCTGCGGAGTGAGACGACTGTCAATCCTCTCTCATCACTGTTACATACTGTCTCGTGCCATCATGCACAATCCAACTCTGGCACGCATGGCATGTGCTTGTTCCCCACCACACAAAGGCTAAGGCGGCCATCGGATTGACAACTCATCATTGCATCTGATGCCTGTCACTAGCCGGAATGATGCACTGCGTTGCCACGCCATGCCTCGAATGCAAGCTTGTCCTGTCTGACTCCCGCGGAGAGGTCTGGTCTTTCCCCCGATTTTATTACGCCAAGATGGTTGCTATAGCAAGAAAGCGATCAGAGCGTCAGTTTCCAATGCTTGGTTACGTCTGTCATCTCCTGTCGGGTCTGAGTCTCTGTCCATGAGCCCCTCCAAGAGGCGGTGGGTTGGTTCTACACCAATCGTGTCGGAACAATTACCGAAGGGCTCATTTACCCCACAGGAAAAAGCAGCAGGGAGACGGGGGAAAAAGGCATCGAGTCAAAAAATGAAATAAGCGACAAAGACAGGACTACTGCGGCCTGCCAAATTCTCTTTTCCTGCAGACCATCATTATTTCCTGCACAACGCGAATTGTCCTGTCGTCCAACCATAGATTGCATTAGCGGAGATGAACCCCTTCGGCGGCAATTTTCATCTGACGCAGTATTGGAGAGACTGTACGTCCGTACCGCCGAGGTTTTCAAAACGACGAGTCGACTCGACGACTTCTCGTAACTCAACTCGTGGAGCGCGAATCGCACTCAAGTCCCGACGAGTTTCCCGGTTTAGCAACGGCGGTGGGCCTAGCGTTCGGACGTTGTTTCGAAGCAAGACGCCAATCTTTGACGCCTGGATCGGCAGCAAATCTCGCCCGTCATAGGTTGGTCAGCGAGCGCTGGATCTTAGGGTTCCATCACTGGCAGACAGCCGTGCCAGCACATCAAATGTAAGATACAGTCAAAAAGGACAGGAGTGAGCTCGCTCTACTGCTGGTCCTTGGATCGGCCAATCTCGAGGGTAAACGGTACCAGAAAGGCTGAGCCGCTGAGTCCGTCATTGTTTGCTTTAAATGTGTAGTGTGGTTATTTTCAGCCCCATTCCGTGTGGTTTCAAGTCGCATTAAATTAAAGGACGATAGCTTCGCTATCTACTATCTACTAGGTAGCGCGCCAGCATTTTATTTTTAACCCTCTCCTTGGGTTCCAGACAACTGTCTTGTTGACGTTGGCCCTCCTGCCCCCAGAGAACTGATCCGTTGTTCTCTTTTCATTGATCCAGATCCATTTCTTCAGTTCAATTCGCAATTGAGAGAGAGGTCTAGAGACCAGCCTAGCCTACGCCCTGACGCCGTTCACCACTTGGCCGTTGGGCATCAAACGATTACTCTCTCGATGCCTTCTTGGTAATCGTAGTGCGTTGCAGGATTGACCATCCGAAGGCCCGAAATACCTGAAACCGTCAGTTGAATTGACAATTGGATTGTTTACTGCTGTCGAGATGTATTACATCCTCTACCTCGCAAGTATGTCAGCCAATGAACCATGGGATTTACTTGAGAGAGATGCACTTGTGACTGGCAATGTCGAAACGCTGGTCTTTCTTGCGGCCAATTGGAGCACTATTCGTCTTTTCCTATCTATATTTTTATTGGTTATACCTATATCTCCTCTTCTCATTTGTTTACTTCTGGGTCTTCCACCCAGCCTCATCTCCATCTCCATGCTAGATTCAATCTGCGGTTCCATGATCAATAAATAAATGAGTGGATAACTGAGTGGCTTCCAGGTCTCTGCCGCCGTCGCCGCTGGCCAGACCCTCTCTACGAATCCTACACGTGTCCCACAGGGTACACCTGCGTCGTGCGCGTCAACAACCGCGAATACCAGACCGACACCGTCTGCGAGTCGGAGAAGATGGCGCAGGAAAACGCCGCCATGCGCGCGTACCTGATCTGCCGCAACTTCTCTGTCAACGATGGCATGTACCCGGCTGGCCATGACCACGGCGGGGTGTTGCAAGGGATCCCCGTCGCTATTGGCACGGGGCGGACAAAGACCAGTCGTTATATTAGTGACGACACCGATGCTGCTTCTTCTTCTTCTTCTTCCACCAGTGGAGGGAGTAGTGTTAGAAGCGGGGGGAGTAGTAGTCCCGAAAGCTACGACGGAGGTCGTCGAATGGGTCGTAGTCGACATACGACTGTCCCAGCAAGAGCTCTTGCCTACAGCAGCAGTGGCCTTTGAACGATCAATTACGGAGTTCTTTCTACGGATCAGAAATCTCCATTCTTGCCTACCCCTCCACGAAACATTGGAGGGGGAAAAAAAAAACCAGGATAAAAAACAACCCAAAACAAAAGTCACCGGCATTACGATTACGATTACGACGTTACGACCGTGACGACCCTACTTATTTCTGTCATTTGCGATTGATTAGAGATGAGATGAGATGAGACACGGCCTTCCATATCAAGGACATGCTGCTTTTTTAACCTTACTGCCTTTGCTTTTGCTTCCTTGATGATGATTATGATGATGATGATGATGATGACATGACGATTATGACGACTACGACATCACGACGATTATGATTATGAAACCAAAAATCTGAATAGAATGTGCGATTACCTGGGATACTGTTATGCTTGCAGCCCAGGCCACAGGATGTATCCTTTGCTTTTTTTTTATCTTTTCTGAGTGATATCTATATTTATGCTACCAAGGGCCTGACCTGACCTGACCTTGATCAAAACATGTTCCAACATCTTTGCATCGCCTGTGCAATTCGCGATATCTGGGCATGGGCAGGTGATTGTGAAATACGTGTACTGTGTGGAAGGTCTCTGATGGCATAATATTTTGGTCACTTTTATTCTATTCTTTACGTTTCCACCTAGGGAGGATAGGATAGGCAGATTACATATTTAACGAGATGAATTTTTGAATATTGTCCATATATATGCATCTATCAGTAGAGCCTGCATGCACGTCTACCAGGGATCTGGCGTTTCCCACTTAAGGAGATAGTAACCTACAGTCCCTAGGGAGCTAAACTATAAGATAAGAGACTATACTAGGAATTAATAAGGCGGGCTATTAAAGCCCTACTAGAACTAGAAGGAGCTCTTATACTAAGACCCGAGTCTACCACTGACAAATACTGCTCTATACCGGACTAGACATATACTAGACGAGGGACATGCCTTCCATGTCCGATGGATGGTAGGGTCCTTCTTCTGAGGGAGAAATCTGATCTCATGAATCTTGGAATATTGGAATCTACATCGTTGGAAATGAGATGATGCGGGGCAAACGGTGCAAACAGGAAGCTCTCTCCATAAACTTCGATTGACATGACGTATTCAGCTTCAACCAAGGCGGGTTCCTGATTGCCAACAATGTCACGAGTATGCTATCAACAACCACAGCCAGGATTTTTCAACGCCATCTAGAGAATTTCAGACATCTTTCCCCCTTCTTCTCCGTACCAAATCTAACAGATCATATGACATCTTGCTATGTATCACAGACCGCTTCGTCCGTCCCACCCATAGGTACGCTCACGCGGCCCGCAGTCCGGGAGGGACGAAAAAGGGACCCAACATGAGTTACATCCTGCGCTGCCGGGGAGGCACCTGCAGAAGCGTCCTGGAAAGTATTCCTCATATACGGGCGGCGGTCAATTCGAATATCCGTTTCTATACTTATACTCCGGTCAGCGAACCAATTGCCCTCTCGAGACGAAGCGGTCGACGACCCGTATCGTCGGCGATTGAGCTGCAATTACAATGCCAGAAGAGAGGCAACAGGAAAATATTCCTGCGTGTACATGGTGGGAAACGGTTCGATAACATTCGTTGGTATGGCTCCCAGGCAGAAGGACAAGAATCGAGCAGATCCAGTGGCAGCGACAATCCACAACTCGAAGAGGCCGTGTCCTACGCCAAAGACAGGCAGAGGGAGGCTCCATGGCAGCGCGAAGGCTCGCAGGCGCCCCCAGTTCAACGAGATAAATCTGAAAGGGCAATGAAAAAGGGTGTGTCAATTACCATCTATCTCGAAGATGAAGGGAGCATATCAATAATATTGATATATATCCTAGGAAAGCTGCTTTCTACGCCGTCAAGACTACTCAAACTGATCCTACCCGTCACTACGCATGACGACGATAAAGATCTGAAAGGTAGCGTCGGACTCAGTCGGTCATTACCTATCTCTAATATGCAAGCTAATCTGTTTGCGCGGGATTACTTTTATAGATGTCGAACCCCTGGCTCTTCTCGTTCACCCACAACAACCTCTGTCCTATCTGGAACGGCTGATTCAGGCCGAGGTTCCTCCAATAAAAGGCGAACATGGTCAGTTGCGACCTCCAGCCGTGTCGTTCCTGGCCATGGAGATACAGGATGATGCCCTAAAACCCAAATCCACCACCAAACACGCAAAACATCCTACCGGTGACAAGGAAGGAAAAGAAAACCAAGAGACTCCGCCAGAGGATGAATCGGCGTCTGATCTGAGAGGGGGACCGGGAGAAGGCGGAGTCGAGATGTACCGCAATCTGGAAAAGAGCGAGCCTGAAGCAGTGAGCCAGGGTCGATTTGTTCGATGGTCGTCTTCGACGGAAATCGGGGATTTCATTCGGGATGCGGCGAGGGCGAAAGAGTTCCTTGTCGCCATCGGGGGCTCCCCGCTGGGGCACATCCCGGTTGGGGTGCCGTCCTTTAACGATCGCACGTATTATCTGAGGATGAGACTGAGGAAGGTCTCGCGGAAGCTGAAGGATCTGGCCGTGATCAAGCATGAGTGCGACGTGTTGGCCCACCGCGGCGCACAGCGTGTGGCGCTCAGCGGTCTCGGCGTGTTGGTAGTGTGGTGGTACGTGGTGTACAAATTGACGTTCAAAACGTCCCTGGGATGGGACACGATGGAGCCGGTGACCTACCTGGTCAGTCTCTCGGCGCTGATGTGCGGTTATGCGTGGTTTCTCTACTACAACCGGGAGATCTCGTACCGGTCCGCGCTGGACTTCACGATCAACCGCCGACAGCAGCGACTGTATCAGATGAAAGGGGTGGATCTGCAGGTGTGGGAGTCCCTCGTGGACGAGGCCAACGAGCTGCGACAGGAGATCAAGACCGTTGCGGCCGAGTACGACGTCGACTGGGACGAGACGGCCGACGAGACCGATGCGCAGGTGACGGAGGAGCTGAAGAAGGAAAGACGGCAGCGGGAGGGCAAGTCGGAGAAGAAAGGTGCTAACGATACCCATGATGATGAATGGTGGATTGAGTAGTGATATTGGACAGTTAAGCTTGTATCCATGATTATCATATTATCAGATTCGTAGAGATGCATATCATATATATTTCTAAACATGTTTTTTTTCCCTTCATCTCGATAATGTAGTCTCATTCACGCCACGACCATCATTATAATGATCATGAGTGCTAGCACTCGAAAGTTTCACTCACTCATCATCTTCGGTCCCTTATCTTACCTCAGTATAACTGTCAGTCTCAAAAGGGCACTTATATTGACAGACTAACGACTCTGGTTACTAAGAAGAATAAGAAAAAAAAAAGGAAAGAAAGAAAGATGGGAGAAGAACAGAAAGATAGGCTTTTTTTTATTAAGCCAAAACCTTACTCCCATATTTGATGGATTTCCATCACCTCCATTGTTGTCTCAGGTAGTAACTAGCAGGCTTTATATAAAACAGCCAGAGCGCAAACTCCCTTCCCTAAACATTAACATTAACAATAATCCTGTTAAAAAAAAACCCATATCTGTCATGATAGATGACAGTACGGCATGATGTGAGTGATAGATAGATGGATATCTAAATCCTTTCGCGACTTAGTTAGTTAGACTATATTATTGCCCTATAAAATAAAGTAATAGGATAAATAATAAACACGATGCTCCTCAACATATATAGGTACTAAGTACGACATTTGCTTTGCTGCAGCACCAACCTGGTGACCAATTCTCAATCCTGGTAGGTATACTCCTTTCGTCTTCGTATACCTACTTAACTCTCCTTCGTAATGAGATAGATAGTGGGAAAGGAAGAGGAAAGATAGGGGCGGGGGGTTCAAAAAATCAGCCTGTCTCCTCATAGGTCTTCTTGATCTTTTTCCTTCCTAATCACACTGTCATGTCTTCATGTCATAACTCACTATGAGGTTCTAATTCTAGTTCTAGTCAAAGTTAAATTCAATCGTTTTTATCGTCTTCGTCGACAGATAAGATACAGATAGGAAGAGAAAAAAAAAAGTACTATACGGATTTATTAAATACTACCCGGTAGTACGTAGATCTTGGGGAAGGAAAAAAAACGTACTGTATGTAGTGAGAAAAAAGTAACCTATCTAAAAAGTTAAAAACCTACTATACTATGTAAATCTACAATCTACATATGTCTCAAATTTACAAGTATGTGGGTAGATCTACCGTTTAGGCGGAATAATAATAATAATAATATACTCTGCTCAACCCGGTTCTACCGTATTTCTTTCAAGCCGGCATGGGCTTACCTACCTCTTACCGGACCGGGGGGTTTTCAGTTAAGAAACCGTCATCCAACCGCCATGCAAGGGGGGTTTTGACCGTTTTACTATGGTAAACGTGAGTATTATAAGGAAGCAGTTAGTTATATAATGGTTATTTAATGGTTAACTTCCAATAAATGTTTTTTTTTGAGGAACGTTACCTAGGGGGGAACGTCAATTGTAAAGTTATGGTTCAAATCCAGCCTCAGATAGGAAAAAGATAAGAATCTTTTTATAGGAACAACATATTAATAATAAGAAAAGGATAATACAGTAGAGAGGAAAGACGTTAAGGAAGTTGTTATTTTTTTTGTAAAAAAAAAAGTTAATATGAAGAGACTTTAGATGACGTTATTTTTATTCATTTATTATTATTATAGACTGTCAATTGATTGTTTCTAAAACCCAGGAGTCCTAGTTCTAGTAAAATTCCACTATTTTATCATTTATGTCAACAGTAGGTTTAAATGCCATCTGGTATCTTATATCTTATATATACGGTATATATCCTTCCCAAACCATACATATAAAGCCACGTATGGTTTGTCAATAGGTAGATGTCAGCCAAAAATAGGTCTCTAAACCAACTCCAAACCGCATTTACCTGTAACTCTTATCTCCCCCTTCATTTTTTGGACTTCCTAATCTAGCAATTATCTAATTTCTTTATATGATCTTTCAGCACTCTCTTTAGGATAAAAAAAATATCTATTATAATCCTAATTTCTTTGATCTTGATTTCTTCCTAAAATAGCTATATTAATAGGTCTTTAGGAGGCTGCAAAAGCTGCTTATTTCTTAATAGATTAGATGGAAATTAGGTTAGGTTGATAGTAGATTAGTCAGGGACTCCTTCAAAATTTCATTCTCATAAAGATAAGTAGACTAGAATAATGTTATATTTATAAATAAGGGTAGATAATAAAGCAACTAAATACAAAGTGCACCTACTACTAGCCAATAGTGGTCAACTAACCTGCTGGCTAATACTCCCCATATTAAACATAGATGCCATAAAAACCAGATGCATCTCCTGGGTTAGTTGGTATGACAAATATGTCTCCTGAGTTCTAGTGCTTATCTCTCTGTTTTTGTGTACCACCTTAACATTGGGTTGTGTACCTGACTAGGGAGGTAGGTAACATGGCGAGCTATTCCCTCGCGTACATCAGTTATCATATACGGTGATAAAGGTGGTAATGTGGTGAGGTAGAGACCGAGACGAATTCCGAGATTATTCCGATTTCCGAACGCAGGTATCAACCATCAAAATCAACCAGTAGATTCGTACGAATTAAATATCAATATACTCCGTAATAACCAACTCTAACTCCATACCCGTAGTCTCCCTACATTACTGGCGTATAATAATTAATAAGCCTCGTTGATGTGGAGCCTGATATCGTTTTGTTGATCTTGGGATAAAGACGGGGTATGGGTTAGTCACTCGGTTAGAAAATAACGTGGGGGCGGTACAACTCTGATCAAAGAGAAAAACTTGGCAGACAGTATAGTGTGCTCTCTCTACGTTATTTACGGCGTCATTGTCATGAAATTGAAACCCAATGAGCTGAAGAATTTCAATTCAATTGCGCACGACTAATAAATACGAAGGCCAACCGTAATCCTGCAGATCTTTGCAGAAGACGTGTCTTCGTGTCTTGTCATAGCTGGAATATGCTTATTTCTCAAGTCCTTGGTTCTGTACACAGCATTCGTATTTAAGCTCTCCCTACTCAGTCAGAATGGTAAAAGAGGTGTTCTGGTGATGGCTCCGGTACGACTGCATATCTAGCGCAGCCTCTTTCTTTTTTTTTTCTTTTTCGTGCGTATGAACTCAGCCTCAGCTCAATCAGTACTACTACTGCAGTTGGAGGGGCAGAACCACGTCTCAGCGGTCAGCGGTCAGCGGTCCAGGCCATCAGCCATGGAAGCCAGGATGCGGGCTGATGTCACCGGGGGCTTCCGATGATGTATTGCCGCATGGCGCACATGGCCTGCTTCTCGATTCGTTGGCTCCACGCCAAGAGATGGGCCGTCCGCTTTCCCTTTTGGAATGAGGAGTTGCCTGCTTAGGTAACTCAAAAACCTTCAAGCGAGAAGATTCCGATTGTGTGACCTGACCTTAGTAGGAGTAAATTCCTCGACTCTCATGAATTCGTCAGGTCCAGCATCAATCATATAATAGTCTTTGGCAAAGTCGGTGTCCAGACAGATGGAGACGGTCTCTCTCCTTCCATCTCTCTCCCCCTACGGTGTTCTGCGATGGTGTTCTGCTATGTTCTCTCAGCTCTGGTGCAGCCTGACAGCATGCATCTCCACTGGCAGCAACGCTGACTTGTAGCTCATCTTCACCCACATCCAGTTAATCGAAAAGCCTGTTGTTGTATGAGTTGTGTACACTGCCTGCAGACGGATTCCTGTGTCGACAGTAATGTGTATCCGTCTGTGTCCTCTCGCCTGTGAAGCGACCCAGATCCCAGGCATCTACTCACTTTAAATACTCTCGCTGAGGATGGCTTGGGAGTCGACAGTGGGTGTCACTGATGCCAGATGGATGATGCCGGCAGCAAAGGCTTGGTGGGCCCGGCGACGTCATGGGCGAGCACAGATCCCTCTGATATCCTCAGCCACGACGTCATTCCCCCCCGCCAGCGCAAGCTGATAGGCGGTCGGCAACAGTTGTGCGCGCCCATGCTCTTTTAGGTCGCGGAGGCGCTCCCTAACGAACCGATGGTTCGTAGTGCTGGGAAGGCTGAAGCCTCCCATGGCCTCCCATGGCCGCACAAATCGGACGATGGAAACATATCATCGAAAATGGCTCCCCGACAAAATGGCGGCTTCCAGGGTGGGCAGCCATCCTCGTCTCCCACGCTGCCGATTCGAAGCTGTCCATCCCAGGACATGCATCCTGATAGACGGCCTCTCCCAAGTACAGATAGACAGACAGATAGATACTTTTCGAGACTTCTCCATGCAGCTAGGTGTGATCGCGCCAGTCCCACTGCCTAGTCACCTATCTGTACGGAGTACAGAGTACCTCTTCAGGATACAGGTCGAACGGCCGAAATCTTTCCGGCAATCGTTGCCGTCAGACAGACCTAGTCGAGGACATTCACATCACTGGAACAGTTCATGATCCATGTGCTGTCGCGCATATCCTCCCTGCTAGCCCTTTTGGAAGCAAGCGACAAGAGAAAAGCAAAAGAAAGAAAAGAGCACCAGCTAACCGTTACTGGTCCAGCCCCGAGGTGGAGGGTTGAATCCTACGCGTTTTATCTCGTAACTATTCAACAGTTAACCGGCAACTAGACCTCTTTATTATCTCAGGAGGATACCCAGTAGTGATGTATATCTTCATCAGATTGGTCTGCAACTCAAGGTGTAGATGGCCAAATGGAGACAGATCAATGGGGTTATTTCTACCTAACAGACGGAGTATAATATATTGAAGAATTCACCCTCCGCCATCTTCAATGACCGGTACAATTGCCCCGCGCGGCGGTCCGGACCATTGTCAAGGCCAAGGAGGGGCCAAGGGGCAGATCTTGACGCCAAGGTACAGACTTGGAGCAATGCGATTGACGAGATATCTTCGTGCTTGGATATACACATGTCTTCGAAAAGCAGTTTCCATTTTGTAGGTAGTAATTGTTGAGTTGCAGATATTCCAAAAGGACAGTCTTCTGATCCACACCGACAAATGTAAATAAAAACAAACAGCCTGGCAATGATGTTAGACACTGGGGGATTCTTGGGTCGGAAGTGTGTGTGCGTCCCACCGCCAACCTTGCCTGCGTGATCAACCAGACTTCGCTCCCTTCAACCCCTCCTGCCGCCGCTCCAGTGTCAATGACTGCACGCTACTCCTTACTACCCCACTGCTATCACTGCCGTCCTCCTGAGCTCGCGACATCGGATTGGTGCCGAGCTGTTGAAAATCCAAAATTCATTCACAAAATATCCACAAAATATCCACAACACAGTTGCGGGATTCCGCCCAGCCTCTGTCCCCGTCTCTGACTGCTGCAACGCGGGCATGTCGATTGTTATTATTTGATCTTCTGTGACCGTTGAGCCATCCTTAACTTCAACCTACCAACAGTGAGCACGAGCAAGAGGATTCTTACTACCTACCACCCCCCCGGTCAATTTTCGCGCCGAGGCTTTCCCTCCTTGTCGCCAGGAAGCGTGCAGGAAGGCGACCTGCTGCCCCTCGTTCCTCGCGACCCAATACTACTTCCAACGACCACCCTACTGCCAGCTTTACTGGGAGGCGGTTCACTATCCTCTCTCGCACGCGCGGGAACCCTCCTCTATACACTCCTGCATCAAAAAGGTACCAAGAGCGTCTCGTGGGAATACTTGGATCGTCGTCTTTACCCCTCTTCAGCACCATTTCTGTTTCTGGGCTTGCGGATACACACGGGGACATCCCAGACTGGATCTGGGCTGGAGTGTGCTGTGTTAACCATCTTCCAAAAATCCAACGACATATTGCTATGCAGCCTGGGTGCTGTTAGCAATGTCCTTTCTATCCTATCTTTTTATTTCCATATTTTGATAAGTGATTGACTATATGAGCATCCTGCTAACTGAGTACAGATTCCTATTAGTCGTTAACCACCTGCAACAGCCAGGGTTGGAAAGATAAAAATATCTTTCTTGTAACTTTTACAAAACAAAAAGGTGAATAGCTCAGGAAACATCCTGACAGCTGGGTGTTGGACGGCTCATGTCTTCACGTTCTGAAACATAGCTTTCCGAACTCGGACATATCGGGCAATGTTGCAGAATCTATACTGTTGCAGCTCCCAAACACAATGTACTGAATGCATACTGACGAGCAGCTGCAGGACAGGATCCATACGAATAGGTTTCGTCCAGACGCACGTAGGGGATACCTCGTTGGATATCCTATCAATCGAGCGTTTTAATAACACTATCTGTCGGGCGAAAGGTCACCGGCTCAGGAGCCTCGAAGATCTACATATCGTCTTATCGCTAGACTGATCTGTCATTCATTGCGCTACCAGACAAGCCTCGACTTCATCTGCGATCTCGAGTGACTACGAGGTCTCTCGACCAGTCCTCATCCAACAATCTTTCCTAGTTGCCAGTCATCATGGCTCCTACACCGACAAACAAGACCGAGGAACCCGTATGTTTACCCCCGCGTTCTTCTATCTTCTACCGGCTATACTGATCGGTTTGTCTACAGAAGAAGGAGGAGGGTCCTCCCGATCTGTCCAAACACTCCGACATCATTGACCCGTCCACGTTCGAGCAGATTTTGGAAATGGACGACGACAGCGAGAGGGAGTTCAGCAAAGGAATCGTTTACGGGTTCTTTGAACAGGCGGAAACGACCTTTGAGAAAATGGAGAAGGCCTTGTAAGCTTTTTCGGTTTTCCCGCTTTCATGACTAATCCCCAATCGCGACCCGCTAGGCTCTGCCCCCACGAGCCCGGGCCAGGGCTCTCTCGAACACGTGAGCAAAGTCACATGCTCACCACGCCGGATGCCATCTGGAGAGAGCTCAGCCTCACAGTTGGATTGGATTGGATTGGATTATTCTTTCTTCATTTTCTTTTTATTTTTTGATCGATCGAAACTGACTTCTCTATCCAAGGTCATCCGAAAACTTCGACGAGCTTTCCCAACTCGGCCATTTCCTCAAGGGCTCCTCGGCCACTCTCGGCTTGACCAAGGTCAAAGATGCATGCGAGAAGATCCAGCACTGCAAAGACGATCTACCGGAAAAGGCGGAAGAAGCCGAAAAGAAAAAGTCCGTGGACAACATCAAGCAGACGTTGAAAGAAGTCAAGGAAGACTACGATGAAGTAAGCAAGTTGTTGAAGCGATTCTATGGAGAGGAGATAGAATCATAAAAAAAAGCATACATTCAAATTTCAATCCCAAGCACATAATCGCCTCGAAATCGAGAGCAGAATGAATGACTGACTGAGCATGGCGGGTTACTTTTTTTTTTTCCCTTCTTCTCTCTGTGGCTACCCTGGGGGAAATAATGAATACTACTCATATCATAAACAAGCAAAGCAAGCCTTTTGATATATAGTACTCTACTCAAGCGTGCTTCTTGTTTGTTATGAAGCAGACTTCATCCATCAACCATCCATGTGTGCTGCTATGCTTGCCATCGTCATCACCATCACCATGATCATCATCTCTCTTCTCTCTCTGTGTGTGTGTATGTGTGTGTGTCTTTCTAATAATGATTCCCATTCCCATGACATGACATGACAAAGGCGGCTGTACCTACAAACAAACAAACAATCCAGTTAGGATCGACCCATTTGCATTGTGTTGCATTGCATTGTCATTGTTTTTGTGTTATATTTATGTTATGTGTGAGTGTGTGTGAGATTGATTGATATGATATCATACTTGCTTGTTTTTTTTTTTCAGAGATTTGTCAAACGAACCAGGATATGTAGGCATATATGTAGTATTGTATTGTGTGTGACACGCATACACATTTCATCGCAGCAAAAAAAAAATAGCAATTAGGAGCGGGGGTGTGGTAAGAGAGAGAGAGATAATGTTATTGTTATGTTATGAACAGGCACAAGCCATATAGTTTCAGAAGAAACAGGGAGAAAAATTGATCGATGGATAGATAGATAGATAGATTAAACAACAAGCTGGGGCATGTTAGGGAGGAAGGTACAGACAAGTACAGTATATTGCCTGCATACCTACCTCTCTACATACCTCTCCTCTCTATCTCTGGAGAACCACCTTTGTATGGAAGATTTCCGCCAGACACGCCCACGGGCGTCATTATTTCTGGAAGAGTTAGTGTCGAGTAGATATCTACTTTGCTCTTGGGATGGGAGGGGAGGAAATGAATGATAATAATTATTAGGCATGGGTTGCAACGTACGGGAATTTAAAATACCCTAGGTAGGTACGTAATGTACCTGTCGACGAAGACGATAAAAACGATTGAATTTGAATTTTGATCAAACTAACTAGACCTTCCTATTATCACATGAAGAAATGACTATGATTTTGAAAAAAAAAAAGATCAAGAAGATGAAGGGGGGTGGGGGGAAGCAGGCTGATTTTAAGCCCCAAAGAAATCAACATGGCCGATCAGCTTCCATCCATCATCTCCTTCCTTTGTCTCAGCTATTTGCTTGGTTTTCACGGGTGAGATCACTAATAAACAACCTAGAAGAACCCCTGGGCAATGACATAAGTCCCTCTCGAAATCAAAGGTGTATTATATACAAGTACGGAGTAAGTATGTAGGCAAGTACCTATTTATATATAAAGAACCTACCTACCTACCTAGGTACCTCATATGGTATGTACATGTACATACATACGTAGAATCTATCCCCTTTATCCGTACAAATGGATACCGACCGTCATTTAATACAAAAATTCATCAAGCTGATGATCTGTCTACTCGCAGGCTTACTGAATTACAACTACAACAAAACCAATTGTCTGTCTATGTAGGAGGATATCAGTACAGAAAAGCAGCTTAGCTTGCCTATTAACAGCACCATAACCCTCCATTCGTCGCCAGAAGTTTCGTCTCGTCTCGTGTCTATCTCTAGGGTTTCCGGACCTCGGCATTGATTTAATTTAGCCGGTCACCTTGTAGATGGCCTCAGCCAATCTCTTCACATTGCTCGACGTGATACCAGCGACCGAGATACGGCCGTCCTTGGTAGCGTAGACGGAGTGCTGTAGACCGTTAGCGGATGCAAACACCAGTACGAATTTATCTCAAACATACCTCCTTGGCCAATTTCTCCATCTGCTCAGGGTTCAGACCAGTGTATGCGAACATGCCGATCTAACACAGAATCAGCACATATTACTCGGTCTAACAGCAAACACAGTATTTATATTACCTGGCTGGTGATGTGAGACCAGTCGCGCTTGCTGCCCAATTCCTCCAGGTTCTTCTTCAGCAGCGCACGCATCTCAATGATGCGGTCGGCCATCCCCTTCACCTCGCTCAACCACTGCTTATTCAGTTGCGGGTCGTTCATGATGGTCGACGCAATGCGCGCACCGTGCACAGGAGGGTTGGAGTACAGAGGCCGAATGAGAATCTTGATCTGGGACTCGACGCGCTTCTTCTCCTCGGGCGAGGCAGTCACCAGGGAGAAGGCACCGACACGCTCACCGTACAGACCCTGCGTCGCAATACAACATTAGCAGGCCGTCTTTTCTGGAAAAGACTCAACAGGAAGCAAGATTCTACAGACCATGTTCTTGGCGAAACTCTGGCACAAAGCGATGTTGTGACCCTCCTTGACGAAGTGTCGCGGCGCAAACGCGTCACGGTCAGCATCGCCGCTCGCAAAGCCCTGGTAGGCCATGTCGAAGAAAGCGAAATGACGCTTCTCCTTCATCACATCGCTGATCTTGCGCCATTGTTCCTCCGTGGGATCCACACCAGTCGGGTTGTGCGCGCAGGCGTGAAGCAGGATGATGCTGTTCGCCGGAGCGGCCTTGAGGTCCTCAATCAAGCCTTCGAAGTCGAGGCCAATCGTGTCCTTGTTGTAGTACCGGTACTTCTCGACCTCGAGACCGGAGTCCTTGAAGACCGCGGCGTGGTTGGCCCAGCTGGGAGTCGGGAGATAGATCTTCTTGGCATGAGGATAGAAGCGCTGAAGGAAAGCACCGCCTATCCTCAGGGCACCGGTACCGGAAATGGACTGTGTGATAACGAGGCGGTCCTCCTTGATGGCGGGCGAGTCGGCTCCGTAGGCCAGCTCAGCAGCAGCCTTGGTGAAGGAAGGAATACCGGTGATGCCGGCGTACTCCTTGTCGAGGCGCGACGCAACAACTATCTCTTCGGCAGCGCGAACGGAAGGAAGGACGTATGGCTTGCCCTGGTCGTCACCTGTGAAAGAGGCGCATGAGCTTGAATTTTGACATTCGAAAAAGTATCCGAGGTTCCCGTACGATAAGCTCCTACACCAAGGTTGATCTTCTCCTTGAAGGTGTCGGCCTTGTAGGCTTCGGTGATACCCAGAATTGCATCCTGGAACAGAGACCACAATCCGTTAGCGCTTTTTTTATACAATCCAAATGAAGCTAACAATTTAATTGATTTCTTAAACTCACCGGAGGGCCCTGGGGAACATTAGCCCAGGTGGAACCCGATCGCGCCCCCGCGATCAGGGCTCGCATCCCTGACTCACGCGCGACAGCCTGGCGGCTGGCAACTCGGAGAGTGGACAGCATGGTGGCGGAAACAGGGCAAGCAGAAGAAACCAACAATGAGACCACCAAAATTAGAAAAAAAAAACACAAGCGATGGGATTGGAATTGAAGGAAGAGACAGACAGTGGGGAGATAAAGATGAATCAATCGTATGACTAGGGCGATGATGCTGTCCGATCACGGTGAACGGAAAAATGTCGTTGCCGCTGGTTTGACTTTCTGTTCTCCGCACCGGGCCCTCCCTTGGATTTCGGCCGAACACACACAAAACTTATACACAAAACTTTCCACTCGTTTATTATTGTTGCTAGGAGATTGTCTTCTCGTTGATTAGATGCTAGCTTTCCTTCTACTTCTACTCTACTATGAATTCACATCTGTTTGGTTATGTCAGCTTCCCTGCGAAGGCAGATAAATGCGTGGTGTTGACCCCAATCGTTCCCCACACTCCGGAGTCATTCCGGTCGTTTACTCCAGATTGTTCGGTTAATTATTAGCTAACATTTTCCTTCCGTATCCCTATTGTGCGAGGGGTAAGTTATTAATATTAATGGTTCAGTACGAAGTACTCCCTACATACATCTTGACCATGACAAAGTATACGCACCGTAAATAATCTTCATTGTATACATATTTCTCCACCATCAGGTCATGACTCATCAGTCATCTCTGTTCGAACCCTGCATGATTAGATATTCTAATTATGTAACAAGGGCGGTCGAAGCGCTAAACATTTCGCCGGTGGAGCCCCGGACCAGTGGCTTGCTATTAACGACCGGGGGAAGAAACCAAAGTCTACAGAGTAGGACGGCATGCACGACTTGTGTATCTATATGACTACGTATTATGCACACAGGACAATGACCCAGTAGAAATGCAATGCAAGCTAGAATTACTCCGTATGACACTGTTGATACCACATGAGAGCATCAAGCCAGACGCACACCCGCCTGGCGATTCTTCTTCGCCGTCGCGCCCATCGCGTTGTTCATGCCAGTGTGCTGACTGCTATCCAGCGCGCTCATGGCCTCGCGCTTCTTCTCTTCCTCGATCTTCTTCAGATGCTTCTCCGTCTTCATCTTCCCGCTGCCCTTGCCGTGGAACTGGTGGCTCAGGTGCTTGAACGCCTCCTTCTGGTTCATAAGGCGACCAAACTCATCCACGTATTTGAGCTGGATGTCAGGCTTATACTCGCGATTGAAGATGTCGGCCATCTGCCGCGACTCCTGTTGGTCACGCTGCTTGTTCTCCCAGCGCGCATACTCCTCTCGTTCCCGAGCGGACATGCGGTCGAGCTTGCCCGTGGCGCGGTCCCGTTCACGCTGGAGTCGAGCCCGCTTCTCCGCTTCCGTCTCGCGACGATATTTCTCCTGAAGGAAGCGCTGCCGCTCGCGGTAGAGCGCGTTCTTCTCCGCAGCATCGGTCTCTTTGACGAGCCCACGTTGCTTGAGCATGGCCAGCGTAGCACCGAGACCTTGATCGAGGGTCTTTTCCTCTTCCAATCCAGTCACGCTGATATCTGGCCGTTCTATCGATTCTTCCTTCTCTATCCGTGCCTTCAATTCCTCCTCGTCTTCCACGTCGTTGTATGAACGTTCCATATCGACATCTTCCTCATCGGGCGACTCCTGCTTAACAGACCTTTCTTCGGCCTGCGAGACAGATCGTCGCTCTCGCCTTTCGGGGATTGTCGGCTTCTGTAAATTGGAAACAAACTCCGACGTCTCATCGATGATTAACCCAGGCTCCTCTTCAGCGCCCTCGCCATTCTCGACCTCCATCGGTGTTTGCGACTCTTCTTCCCGTAGCTGCCGAGCGATGTCTTCAGGGCGGACCTTCTTGCGTTTCTTGAAAGCCGCCCGCCTCTGCATTGCAAGAGAGGCCTGTAGGTCTTCATCATCGACGAAAGATGTCTCTTCGCTCTTCTTCTTCTGTGGAGCGGGTAGGCTACCATTCGCTGGGCCAGAGTCCACCTCCATGGAATCTCCATTAGGCGTATCTGTAGACTCGATGGTCGGGAAAATATCGTCCTCGTCCGCCGCCTTCTGTCTCGTAGACTTGGCCTTCTTCTTCTTTGGTTTCTTAATCTTGACCTCACTTATGTCCATATAGTCGGACACTGGTGCCTCCGGCACAATGTCGAGGCTGACAGGCTGCTTCTTCAACATATCAGAGACATTCTGTCTCTTAGCCTCTCGTTCTTCAGCGGTCGAGCCCTGAGCGTCGAGGGTAAAATGTTTTCGCTTCTTTCCCTCGATCTCCTCATCATATTGGGCCAGGATTGAGCCGGTGCTATCGTAATCCGTGGGATCATAGGGTGTCTTTTTCTTCTTCAGTTCCAACTTCTCCCTCAGTTTCTCCTTTTCCCTGAGTTCAATATTCTCCAACTCATCGCCTTCCTCTTCGTTCGCATCGACAGTCGTATCTTTGAGTGTGAGGATTTGTTCATCCCCTCCTTCAAAATCGGTAATCTCATGCGCAACCTTAATGCCCGCTAGATCCGCTGATGTATACTCAGCCACCCGCTCTCGCTCCGCCAGCTCCTCAGCAAGCTTGCGAGCACGCTCTTTCTCAACTTTCTTCTGCAGCTTCTTATGTTGAGCTAGCCAGGACTTTGTGTCCAGGTCTGCGCCCTCTGCTTCTCCAAGACTTTTCCCCTCCAGCTTTGCGTTCAGCCGCGCGAGATCGCGTGCTTTCTTGATCGCAGCATTCTTCTCTTCTCGTCTTCGTTTCGCCTCAGCCTCAGCTTGTAACTTCTTCCAGTTCTCAGAGGCCTGAGCATGACGCGATTCTAAAGTACCGCCGGGTTCATCTTCTTCAGAAGGCGACTCCTTGGACTCCTTGGATTCCTTGAACGTTGGACCGGATGTGGCGTCTGCACCAGGAACGGGGAGAGGCTTGAGCCCGAGGGCCACCCGGATCTTATTGTTCTGCTCGATCGAGAGCGCGTCCGCCATTCTAGGGTTTGTAGAACAGACAGACTGTGCTCGAGGAGAAAAGGTGAGGAGGAAGGTTGCGATGGGATGCGGCTGTACTGCAGCGATACCCTTCACGCCAGCGTACTTGAACGGCGTTGAAGTTGCCGCTCACTAAGTTTGCCCGCTCCGTATCCATATCGGGTTTAGCGCAAGCCGCGTGACCCGCTCCTAAGGCTAGTGGGCAATATTAAAACGCGAACGAAATTTCCAAGTCATTCCTTTTTCTTTTTCTTCCTCACCAACCCACAGATCTGTGTTCAGCGATCCCGGCCTGCAAGCCTTCTCTTCGGAGGAGGTACGTTGTGTCTCGGTTGATTGCTGGACAGTTCGACGACTAAGGAGCCATCGTCTTCGGAAATGGTGTCAATTTCCTGTCGACAGATCTCAGAGCAATTGTCAGCGTCAGGTGCCTTCTGGCCTTGAGCTCCCTTCGGGTGAGCTCGGTTGGAACCCTTGGATGCTGGCGGCGTCATATTCCCAGTCCCTTCACCGAATGCGAGTTCTCTGGACTCGTGCGGCCGTCGGCTGGTGAGGTTAGGGAAAAACCATGGCTGGCCAACATTTCCTTTTTAATTTAACAGAGGGCTTGAAATCAGAAGTTTATGTAGCAAGCAGAACCGATATCTGCAGTACTTTCAGTTGCTATTATGCAAGGGCATATTACAGGGAAAAAAAATTTTTTTTGGAATGACGGGCTGCAGTTTATTGCGTCCTCTTCCACAAACGAAAATCGTCTAACTGCGTAGAAATCATTATTTTTTCACCGTGACCCATGACATGAGATCATCACAGTAGCTTCAGATGGCCTGTTACACTGTCGACTACACTTTTAGGTCCCAAAATTCCTAGTACCGTCCTGCTGCCACTCGCGATCTGTGTCCGACCGGCATCTTGGATCACGCGAGCGCAGAGACCCAAGCTGAGAGCCTGTGCCTGTAGAAGTAGCATTTCCTCCTCTGTCTTGACTTGCAGTGCGACCTTGGCCTGGCCACCACGCTCCCAACGTTTCAGAATCGGTGAGTTCGGTGACTTGGAGACGTAGTATTTGTAGCAGGCGAGTGTGGCATGGGAACATTGCGCCGCGATCTTGCCTATAGTCGTTGCGAGAGTAATGTCAGCAAAACCCATTGAATACAGACCGGGAAAACTTTTGCTCTGCCTGTACTCCGTAGTAGATAATAGATCTCAGCGACAACAGACAGAGGGCGACAATTACCTTTCCCCATCCCTAGATCAGTCCTCACGACAAGCACGAGCTTCACCTCGTCCGTGTTCCCCTCAAAGGTCGCCAGCTCTCCTGCATCTCCTTCGTCTTCTTCCTCTTCTTCCTCACTCTCCCAGTCCTCTTCGTTTTCCTCGTCCGATTGCCCTGTCACATTGGAGATCCTTAGTCGACGGTTACCCTGCCTTGATTTGGCTGCCGAAGATGAGAATAGGCCGAGTGCGGCACCTTGGCCGATGAAGAAGCCCGTGACACCTGCAATAATCGCGGTTGCGATTACATATGAGGCCGTGCTAGGCGGTATGCGGTCGAGCGACACGGGCGCCGCCATTATTTATCAGGCAAGGCAGACAAGGTAAAGGATTATGATCATTGAGTTTGAACGTAATCAATGACCGGTACGCGGGCAATTATGTGGTCATGCGTTGATCTTGCGGAGCTAGTAACTTGCCGGCTGGGCCTGGCAAAATCGGTCGCAACTCAAGAGCCATCACGGAAACCAATCATGGAGCTAGTTGATTAATTAATTCACCACCATATTATTATTATTATTACTATCATCGCCAGGAATCAAGTATAATATTAGTTTTGGTCGACAACTGCCCGAAATAAAATCCCCGAGTCGTTTCGACAAAACTGGGCTGTCGGAGTGCATTTCTAAAGCAAACCCGTTTAGCATCCTGCATCATAGCCAAGCCAGCGACAAAAAGCGCCTATTGCATAGATACGACTCATTATATACAACCTAAACCATAGTTCTTTCCCAAACCAAAAACAAAAAACACACAATCTGACTATAACCCTCCCCGGCTGACCCCCTAGTTAGTACCACCGGCTTGTTGGGGGCGGCCGGCTGTTGCTGCCGGGTTCGCCATTCGTCGGCCCCTGATTAAAACAAGTCAGAACGACAATCATAACATAATATCAATCGAGGCATGGGCACTCACATAATGGTCCTGCTGAAGAAACTGATAGCAATCATGAAAAGCCAGCTGGGAATCAAGGAAAAGCCATACATGACATATCCCAGAGGCACGTTCAATCCGTATTGCGCAAGCCAGCCATCAAAAGGATGAAGTGCACCCTCGTAAGGAGCCTCCTTCTCATAAGTCTTCTCGGAGTGAATCTTGTAAATAGTTTCCGGAGTCACAGCGGTCGTGTTCAGGTTGACAATGTGCAGAGGCACAGCGGGACGAGGCTCCCCAGCTTGGACTTGCGGAAGTTGCAGATGCCATACGGACGGGGCTCCGGCAGCCCAGATTGAACACAGAATATGTTCTTTTTCACAGTTCAAATACCCAAGGTTGGGAGAGGTTGGGTCCGCAGCGAAGAGAGGCACAGATTCCTAAAAGAGAAATATCGGGTCAACACCGTGATGTATGTTATTACAGATCGTGCATACATACGTTGAAGGCCTTGTCCGCTGTGCCACAGCGACCAAAGCAGGTCTTGTTCCCACCAGTAATGTAAATGATCCAGTCTTGAGGCTGCGACGACGGCTCCAGTATGGATTGCCAGTTGCTCAGATTCAACGGTGTGACAGTCTTTTCCACAACCTTTTCAGCGGCCTTCTCAACGGGAGCAGCCGGACTTGCACTGGGTATAAAAGCCTTGGCCTTGTTGAACCAACCCTTAAGCTGATCCGCAAGAGGAATCTGATCCTGAGCAGCAGCTAAGGCTGGGAGTAAAGCGAGGAGCGGCGAGAGACGCATTTTGGAGAGTGGGCACTGGAATCCGCAGAGGCAATGCTCGTGGGGAAATTGCGAATTAGAAGGTAAGAAGACAATAGACCGAAAGGTGGAAATAGTATTAGGTAGTTAAAGGAGCACAAGCATGATCCAGAGCAAGATTGCTAATGCGATAGGCACCAGACCATAATCACGGCATGCGACTGTTGTTCAGTACAGCAGGCACAGTAGCAGCAATAGTGTTTAGCTGGCAGCTTGGGGGCGAGACGCGATCTGGCCAAAAGGAGGCTGGCGCCCGGTAGCGGGGAAACCGCGCACCCGCCTGCGCAGGCATGAGCTCTCGCCCCAATGCAAGCAAGATAAGGCAGAGCACGTGTTTGCTTCACCCACACCGAACGGCTTATTGCAACATCAGTAGGTATGGAGTGGGGCACCTGAGCTACATCTGAATTTGTCGTGTAGAATGGCTGTTTCTTTAAATAAGAGCTGATGTAAGAAGGTTAGATGTATCTCTAAATTCCATTACAAGCTAACATCTACACCCAGAGTGCTATTCTACGTTCGTCTTCTGGAATCATGTTCTTTTCCCCTTGACTAAGTATACTGCACCCACTCCGTAGGTATCTGCGAGACAGAAAATAGCTCCATTTCATCTAGTTTGACAGGCACCTTAATGTTTCATGGTCATTTAGAATGTTCCCAACGCCTCCAACATTATACAATAATTTTCCTTTTAGACGTTCCGAATGAATATATGAAATAAATGCGGAGAAACGGCGATATCTGTGAAGCGCGAGAGTGGCCGAAGAGCTCAGATAGCGCTGCCAGGCAGAAGAGTACATGTACCGTCACCCAACCTGCGAGATCATTTGCGTCTTCTACAAATTCGAGGCAGGAGCCAAACGCCTAGATAAGTACTAGGGAGGGGTAACATTTCCCTATAGAGTCCACTGGTGAGCCTTCCTATTCAGGAAACTACATGCCTTCTGCGGGCATTCTCCAGAGAGTAACAATGGATCTCTGGACCTCGTCATCTTTTCTGTTCCCCATACTACATGGCCGAAGTACGATTACATTTCCTCTTAGTCTGTTAGTTTTGCATTGCAATAAAGTGAGCTTCCCTGTTTCTGTGAACGCCCTGTGGGCATTGATTTCGCAAACTACGCAATTGCAGAGGTCTATTCGTTTGCAAAAAGAATTTCCCGTCAGACATATAGAGTCAGAGCGATGTTCATTCTCAATGCTCTTCTCTTGGCTGTTCTCTCAATGGCCTATGCCGTCCCATTGACAAAGATCCCCGGGTATGCCGCGGAAGTCTCTCCAGGTGTGATCGTCGACAGAGGGAAGACTGGTAAGTCTTGGTCTTAGAACCAATTCTCATTTCACTGTCTAGCTTACATCTTGTTTCTCCATGCCCTCCCAGGCAGGCCGATTAGTAGTCAACTAACTCTTGCTGCGATAGGTTCATTGTCAGTTCATCCAGATCTATCTTCCACTGGTGACTTTCCCGTCTGTACCGAGTCAAAGGGACCGTTCCACCCGTTCTGTTTGCCTGAAGATGGAACCAACGTAACTGTCGATTCGACCTATTACATAACCTGGGATGCCGACTTTTATCCCATCAATTCGTCCATCATAATTGAGCTGAGATACTCCAACCATTCAGCTGGCGACTCAGCATACACTTCGGACAGGACGGAGAATGGTTACGGCTACGTCCCCATCAAGATGCAAAAGGAATGGCTGCAGGGCAAGTTCTACAACAATCTGACCTTGTACATCATCGAGAACAACCCAGAATCAGATCAGCGCGCCAGCTATCGAGAAGGTCCAACAATCACACTGCTGCCAAAGCCCGTGGAGCACTACAAACCTCCTCCACCAACGTCCTTCAACAAGCTGGGCCTTATCGTTGGCCTACCGGTTAGTCTGAGCGTTATTACCCTTGTCGTGGCAGGCCTTTTCTTTGGAATGCGCAAGAGCCGGCAGATTGGATTGGGAAACGTCATGGGCTCCAGAAGGAAAGGATATGGGGTTCAGCAGTCCAAAATTCAGCGTCTTGGTGGCAGGAGCAAGGGCAGCGTCGGCCGGGGCGGGGCGGATGACCCGGATATCTACACTGATAATCAAAATTACCGGCCAGTGGTAAAGATTGATACGGACCTGTGCAATGAAATGGAGCGGGATCGAGGCTATGCTTTTACACATGAGGTATCGAATTTCAAGAGCTGGAGTGATTGAGTGACAGAAACGATATGTTGGGGCTTTCGATTAGTAAGTTGGGAGCGTCCAAAGATTCAGCGTTGATCACAGTCTTTATTGAAACGCTTCAGGTGATGGAATGATTGGGCGCTCATTGAGACATGAAACGCATGGATCGTAATGATCGAGAATTACATATCTTTTAATAGTGTTGCAACAGGTTGAGCGGGTTTGTCTCATGAATTCCACAGTGAGGTCTATTATATTACCCAGTTAGTATCAAACCATTCATTGATGAGAGAATGATCTGCCTATCAGAAGCAAGCTTGTGTAAGCGTTATGAGTCATTCAAAAGGTTTTTCTCCACGTTGGGAGAATTGCTCTTTGTGTGATCGATCCGTCATTGCCAATTAAAGCTTAGATCTAATGTGGCTATCCTTATTGGTCCGAGGCGCAGGAAATCTGTTGGCATTTTGCAAAGTGAGGGGCAAATGGCAATCCCTAATGGTTTGCGTTGTCGTGCATACATCCTGCAGAGACAGTGCCATCTTGGACTGGAAGAGACGCTTGGAGGAATTGAGATTGAATCGACCTATCCATAGAGAAACTGTTCGGAAATGACTGGGATGGTTGCTTATTAAATCCGGCATCTGGACTCGTGCGCGTCACCAGTGGGCGGCGAAAACAGCGGTGCCGATGTCGGTAGCCGCGCCCGCACCACTGAGGATTGTCCCTTGTGAGTTGCAGCCAACAAACCAATTGAGAGAAACTGAACAGAAAAGGGTGGCAGGCTGATCGCCAATCTATCCTATCATCGATGCTGTTGCTCCGCCGATCAACATGGACGTAGACTGTAGAGAAAAGTCGTGCCTTTGCGGATTGATATTTCGCGGAAATTGGGGTTCGGCCGACTCGTCAGAGGGTCGATCCCCACTAGTGAAAATTTCCAGTTCCCCAGTTTCCGCCTCAGTAGAGAAAAGCGTCTGGTCGAGTCATCATCCATTATTATTTCTGGATCCCCGCCTGTGACTCTTTTTCCTTTTTTCCCACACGCTTGCCTCATAAATTCTGCCCTGGCCCAGTCAGTCTCTCGTTGTCTAAAATTCCATCTTCGACCAGGATCTGAAGACCTCCAAGTCTCGTCGAAATTATCAACTTGTGACTTCATCTTCCACCCCCCGCTCTCCCTGCGCGATGTGTCCCGGTGCAGACAACGAGCCCAATGGGCATACGAATGGCATCAACGGCCATGCCAACGGAGATGGTACATCACTCTGTCTCTTCCGTCTCCAGAATCCTATTTCCTTTTGTTTTCACTAACATTATGTGCGCAAAGATCTCCCCACTCACGAAGGTTTCACCGCCATCCGCACCCGCAATAACCCTCACCCGTCCGCAAACCGGAATCCCTACGGCCACAACGCCGCTGTGACGGACTTCCTCAGCAATGTCTCCCGATTCAAGATCATCGAGAGTACTTTGCGGGAGGGTGAACAATTCGCCAATGCCTTTTTCGACACGCAGAAGAAGATCGAGATTGCCAAGGCCCTGGATGACTTTGGTGTTGACTATGTGAGTCATACCTGGGGTCCAGGGACAGTTCACTTGGAGAATAATTTACTGACGCTGTAAAGATCGAACTTACAAGCCCTTGTGCTTCTGAGCAATCGAGACGCGACTGCGAGGCCATCTGCAAGCTGGGTCTCAAGGCTAAGGTGGGCTGCCATTGATGTCGCTATCCATTGGTGATGCAGTCTAACCGAGATGCACAGATCCTGACTCACATCCGATGCCACATGGATGATGCGAGAATAGCTGTGGAGACCGGTGTTGATGGAGTGTAAGATCTCTGGCGTACCTATGTTTTGTGTGCAAGAAGACGCTGACTGGATCAAGTGACGTTGTCATTGGCACTTCATCATACCTCCGTGAGCACTCTCACGGCAAGGATATGACCTACATCACCAACACCGCCATCGAAGTCATCAACTTCGTCAAGTCCAAGGGTATTGAAATCCGATTCTCCAGTGAAGACTCCTTCCGGTCTGACCTGGTGGACCTTCTCTCCATCTATTCTGCCGTTGACAAGATTGGCGTCAACCGCGTTGGTATTGCTGACACTGTCGGCTGCGCATCCCCCCGCCAGGTTTACGAGCTGGTTCGCGTCCTGAGGGGTGTCGTCAAGTGTGACATTGAGACTCACTTCCACAACGACACTGGCTGTGCCATCGCCAATGCTTACTGCGCCCTGGAAGCCGGTGCCACTCACATTGATACCTCCGTCCTCGGTATCGGTGAGCGTAATGGAATCACCCCTCTTGGTGGTCTGCTGGCTCGTATGATGGTGGCCGACCCTGAGTATGTCAAGAGCAAGTACAAGCTCCACAAGCTCAAGGAAATTGAGGACCTTGTGGCCGAGGCCGTTCAGGTCAACATCCCCTTCAACAACTACATCACTGGGTTCTGTGCTTTCACCCACAAGGCCGGCATTCACGCCAAGGCCATCCTCAACAACCCAAGCACTTACGAGATTATCAATCCAGCCGATTTCGGCATGACCCGCTATGTTCACTTCGCTTCTCGCTTGACGGGCTGGAACGCGATCAAGTCGCGTGCTCAGCAGCTCAATATTCAGATGACTGATGCTCAATACAAGGAATGTACCGCCAAGATTAAGGCTCTCGCGGATATTCGACCGATCGCTGTTGATGATGCCGACAGTATCATCCGCGCCTACTACCACAACCTGAAGCTTGGCGAGAACAAGCCTCTGCTTGACCTGACTGAAGAGGAGAAGGCTCAGCTCGAAGCGAAGGAGAAGGAGATCGCTCAAGGGGCCGAAGAGGTCGAAGCGAGCACCACTGCATAGTTTCTCGAAAGAAAGGAAGAAAGAAAAACAATCTGATATACTCACGCTCTCATCATCATTTGACATTGATGCTTTTCGATGAGGATCTATCTTTTTCATGCGTTCATACGATTGGCGAAATCTGGTCTTGATATTTGTTTATGGGTCGAAAAAAAAGCTGCTCGTTTTTTTTTTATTGTCATTGTCAAAAAAGAGACTCGGTGTTTAGAGACAATGGCTCTCTCTGCTTGGAGTGTTTGTACATACTACATGGCGATCTACATTATTTGGTAGAAAATGATCATATAAGAAGAGGTTAATCTCATCGGCCTGGACCCCGATTTAGCAAGCTATACTCCGTATTGTTGTGAGGTCCCATTTAAAAAAAGTATTACTTACATAATGTCCATCAAAGACGAATCAAACAATGCCATATTACTATTATGTCATTATCGGTGGTAGTACTTGCCTATTACGGTGCCGCCACTCGCAACACCTCGCAACGCCAGCCAGCAAATCATAGCCGAGGCTGCTTCCACGGTTACAGCTGTCTTCCCGATAACGCCGATGCGATAAATACTAAATGCATACCGTCACCTCCTCATCCTAGATCATTATTATCCTATTGTCACTGGAACGTTGGCCCTCCTCTTTTCCATCCTGGCCGGCACCGATGGTCCTCTTCGTGTTATTTCATTTCTAGTCCTTATATGCTAGGTCACCAATGGCGTCCTCTGTTTTGCCTGCGTCTTTGCGCAAGAACCTATCCAATGTTACCAATGCCGCACTGAACCTGGACCTGTGAGTCAGCTATTAAGCGGAAATCTTCATTCTGCATAGTGCTCGCTCTTTGAGACAACGTAACTGCAATGGTTGCGAGGCTAATTCATTGATCTATTCACATTAACAGGTTTCGTAACATCATCTTCATCCTCTTCATCCTACGATGTTCCCGCAAGACCTTCTACTCGTTGCGCGGCTATGGTATCATTGGCAGCATTCGTAATATTTATGCTGCCATCAGCCTCTGGTGCTGCTCACTTGTCCTGCGCGCTCCTGGTGTTCGCAGCCAGGTAGACAAGCAAGTCGTGACGGCTCTCAACAAACTTGAAGACAGACTCGTTCCAAAAGGTCCTGAGGTCACCAAGCATTTGACCCTTCCCAAGGAAGGATGGACGCCAGAGCAGATTCGCGACGAGCTCGAGAAGCTGGCTAGTATGGAACACACGAGGTGGGAAGATGGACGTGTCAGCGGTGCTGTCTATCACGGTGGCGAGGACCTGATAAAGCTACAGACGGAGGCCATTGGAAAATTCAGTGTTGCTAATCCGATTCACCCGGATGTTTTCCCCGGCGTTCGAAAGATGGAATCTGAAATCGTTGCTATGGTTCGTCAATGCCCTCTGAAAGTGGGTGGCAATTGATACTTATTTCATCAAGGTTCTCGCGTTGTTCAATGGTCCCTCGGACGGGGCCGGGGTCACCACGAGTGGTGGTACAGAATCGATCCTCATGGCCTGTCTCGCAGCGCGTCAGAAGGCTTACGCTGAACGCGGTGTAACGGAGCCAGAAATGTAAGCTCATGGCTCCGCCCTTCTCCTATAACAGCATACTGATGGCCGCAGGATCATCCCTGATACCGCTCATGCCGCTTTCTATAAAGCTTCCCAGTACTTTGGTATCAAGCTTCATCGCGTGGCATGTCCGGCACCGGAATACAAGGTTCATATTCCCTCCGTTCGTCGTCTCATCAATCGCAACACTGTCCTGTTGGTCGGTTCCGCACCCAACTTTCCGCATGGTATCGTTGATGATATCCCGGCTCTGTCCCGGCTAGCAGTCTCTTACAAGATCCCTCTTCATGTCGACTGCTGCCTGGGATCTTTCGTCATCGCTTTCCTCAAGAAAGCGGGTTATCCGTCTCCGTATGAAGACGAAGGAGGGTTTGACTTCCGCCTCCCAGGCGTGACCAGCATCAGCGTAGATACCCACAAGTATGGGTTTGCACCAAAGGGCAACTCCGTCCTTCTGTATCGGAATCGCTCGTACCGAAGCTACCAATACTTTATTTACCCGGATTGGTCTGGTGGCGTCTACGCATCCCCATCAGTCGCCGGATCGCGGCCGGGCGCTTTGATTGCCGGGTGCTGGGCCAGTTTGATGAGTCTGGGAGAGTCCGGCTACATTGCCAGCTGCCATCAAATCGTTGGCGCCGCCAAGCAGTTCGAATCCTCCATCCGCGAGGACCCAGTGCTGTCAGCGCATCTTGAGGTCATTGGACATCCAATTGTCAGCGTGGTTGCCTTTGCGAGCAAAAACAGGGGGATTGATACTTATGACATTGCCGATGCGATGTCGGCTCGAGGGTGGCATCTAAATGCTCTTCAATCCCCACCTGCCATTCACTGTGCGTTCACGAAACCAACTGCTGAGGCAGTGGATAAGCTCACTAGCGATCTAATTGAAGTGGTTGGGGAGGAGCTGCAGAAGGCAGAGGAGAGAAAGAAACAAGGCAAACCCTTCTTGTGGCGTCGTGGTGACACCGCTGCATTGTACGGTGTGGCTGGCAGCTTACCAGACAAGAGTATTGTCAGTCGATTGGCGGAAGGTTTCCTTGACACGCTGTACAAGGCATGAAAAGTGGTGGTGATATTGAACGGCCGACACCAGTGTCGTTCAGCATACTCTTTCTGGTTGTCATGATATAACAAGTGAGGTATCACTGATGGAAGACGGATGGTTGTCTAAAATGCGGGCTTTCGTGGGCGGCGCGAGGACGGTTTCAGGCCACGAGTAATGAGGTCATGATGTTTTAAGGCTGGCATCGTACATCTTTATCATTATTCCTTAAAAAATTCGAAACGAATTCACGTTTTCATGGCTCCTTCATTAAATGCCTTTCTAATCATCTAATGTACACAAGGCACGTTTCTATGATACAGTAAGAAGACTCGCAGGGACTGATCGATTGATATGCCACTTGCCCAATCCATAAAAAAACCTCGACGCTGGTTAAGCCCTGGTATGCAAAGAGTAGAAAGACGTTGCCAAGAGGCCAACTCGGCAGTCTTGCGCAGCTGTGTTTGAAATTGTTTTCTGACCAAAAGGCGTTGTAAGCAAAGTCCGCGGTCGATCGGTTATATATGCGACGCGACAGGGAGACTTTTCAGTGTAGACAGCTAGCGAATATTCTCGTGTCTCAATGGTCCTGAGATGGCCATTGCACATTCAGGGCCGGCTCACGAAGACCTCTTCTCCTTCCACTCTTGCCCTGAATATCGCTCAACGTAGTACCCGGGATCCGGTTTCCGTTCCAGGTGCACCTGCTGCTTCGTCAAGGGACGCGGAACCTCCTCTACCGACACCAGCTCCTTCACTTTCATAATCTGACCAGCGACATCGGGCGTCACGGGGTGGAAGACCACGGACATGCGCTTCTTGAGCCCCAGGGCTTTGAGGACACCGGATGTCCGCCGTGGCAGCCCAATGGCCGAGCGCATGAGGGTTATCCGGAAGTAGCTCATGGTTGTAGGCTTTAAGTAGACCTGTTTGCGTGGTAGGCGATGCTGATTCCAATGAATGTGAGGGACAAAGGATGGGTTTGCGGGTTGCGTTGACGCTTCTCAGGAGGCCCCCAGACGTGCTGCGTTCACTCCAAGAGTGATTTAGGCTGTAAATATCTTGTCAGACACTGCTCTGAACCTTCCAATTGACATGCTGTCCCCTCCACTTCCACAACGTCGATGTGCACAGAACTTGCCTTCACAAAGCAGTTTCTTGACAACTGCCAAAGCTCTGCGCTCACAAAAAAGTCCCCCCACTCCCAGTTATCCTGTCAAAAGAGATCCAGTCACAGATCTGCTGCTGTCAGTCTTGAACCTAGTTGTTCTTGACGTGAAGGAGAATATTCTCAAGATTAATTTAATTAATTCAGGGCCCGCTGTCCATCAGCCAAGATCGGGAAAACATGACACCGGCAGGATCTCCTCTGAGAGCAGGCGGTGAGTCACGTGCCACTCCCAGGCACGGGCGGTCAGCATCGTGGACATGGAGCCCCGATTGGAGCTCAGGCAAGGTGGCCGTGCGAGCTGCCGCCATCGAGGATTGCGTCCGTCAGGCAGAGGCCCAAGTTAGCCCCTGCAAGACCAGAGAATACCCTTGTACCGACAGCGACGAAGTCCTCAGAGCAGCACAGCCCGGACCGCAGAGCGACAGGTTCCAGCTCGAGACTTCGCCTGTACGGGAGAGGCTCCTCGTCGCTCCGACTGTTGATGCTGGCACATCTGAACTCCCGACTTCGTCAATCTGTCGAGAAGGCCTAGAATCCATACTGATACGTGCAGGATTCGCTATCAAAACAAAGCTATCTTCCTTTCGGTCGATTCCATCCTTACGATCTCTAGAGAGCCAATCGAGCTCCAAGGTACCATTGCAGAGTGCATTGGACCCGATCGTCAGTCCGAACAAAGCCTCACCCATTCTTGCGCGGGGGGTCGAGTTTTCCGGTCTCGACGACGTGAAAGTTACCAATTCCATCAAGACACCTATAAAGCGCTCCTCACCCGACCTTCGTGCAGGAAACAGACCTTCTCCGCCGATACCCCGCGGACCTGATATCTCTACCTCCGACAATATGGCGAAGAATGAGGGACCAGAAAAGGCAGTGGCCATCCCACGGCTTGAGGACCTTCTGCGTCACCCAGAAGATCTAGACAAGATCCCAGCTCTAAAGGCGGAGTATACGCGCAAGAAGGCCGCCGTGGATGCGCAGCTGAGAGAGGGGTTGAGAGACCAGCTTGAGAGGGTGCAACAGAGTCTCGCTATTCTTAGCGAAGGTCAGCGCCAGGTTTCGAAGACACGAGATGAACTTCAAACAATCGACAAGCTGTGCGCCGAGTCACAGACGACGGTGGACGATTTCTCCCAAATTGATAAGCTGGCCAAGATCCAGCGGAATTTCGAGGCGGTGATCATGATGAAAAAGGGACTGGAGAGCTTTAGCGCTGACGTGGCTGAGGCGGAGAATCTGTTGAGAGAGGACGACAACGACCTCGAAAACCAACCAAACCTGCTTCGTGCACACATGCTGATTTCTCGCCTGAGGGATTTCCGGGACGAAGCCTTAGATCAGATCCGGAGGGCCAAGGATTCCAGCAGCGAAGCGACGCTGCTGGACTATTTCCAGGGCCTGGATCCAGTCATCGACTGGTTCGATGACCACGTCGGAACGGCCTGCATGAACCTCATTCCGCTCGTGCAGTCGGATAACCGCAGCATGGTCGTACGGTTGGCTGTCGTCATCGCGAAAGAAGAGAAGAACGACGAGACAGTCCGTGCATTGCAGGAGGCACAGAAGGACCATGAAGACCTGGCAAGTCGGTTCAAGTCGATGAATATTGGACCCAAGACCGTTAGAGGATACAAGGAGAAGTTTTTGCAAGCCATTGAGCTCTATGCGCAGAACCAATTTAACGCGACCAAGGAAGAGTTCCTGAGCGACCCGGACAAGCTGGAAAAGAGTTTCAAATGGTTTTTCAACGATCTTTTCACGGTTCAGCAGGGCATGCAGCAGCTCATGCCGAAGAAATGGAAAATTTACAGTACTTACACCAAGATCTATCACCGGATGATGCACGACTTTCTTGTCGGCCTCATTGATGATCCGGAGCTGCCGTCGGATAATCTACTTGCCATCATTCATTGGAGCGAGAAGTACTACAAGAAGATGTCGAAGCTAGGCTGGAAGCAGTCGGACCTGGTCCCCAATATCCTCGATGACCGCGAGCACGAACTGATCCGCCAATGGCAGAATGTCATCCTGAACGCAGTGGACGAATGGATGGAGCGGATCTTTGCCACCGAAAAGAAGGCGCTCATCGAGAGGACCCCCGACGCGCTGGAAACCAATGCAGAGGGATACTTCCGCACCAAGACTCTTGGAGACATGTGGCGCATGCTTCATGAGCAGATTGAGGCTGCTTCTGCTTCCGATCGCGCGGATGTCATTGAGGGTGTCATCGACTCCATGTTCCGTGCGTTGAAGGGCCGGCAAACCGCATGGCAGACCTTACTGGACGAAGAGTGTGCCAAATACAAGACGTCGACTGCTGATCAAGCGGAGGGCTTGCAGCAATTGCAGGACTGGCTGATCGCGGTTGCCAATGACCAGATTGCCTGCATCGACGACAATGAAGAAACGGGCCAGCTCGGCTATCTGACCCGGTTCAAGCGCGACCTCGAGCCACTGGTAACTCCCAAGTATATGGCTTCGAGGGCAGTACCGGAGCTGGAGGCGCTTCGTGATGGCTATGTCGACCTGAGCACGCACTGTTTGTCTCAGTTTGTCAATCTCATCTTCACGGTCGACTTCCGTAGCACCCTGCCGGACTTCTTCACGCCGAAATGGTACGGCGAATTTGCAATCAAGCGCGTGACGTCGACGTTTGAAGATTACATGTCCGACTACAGTTCCGTCCTGCACCCGTCCCTTACCGATGTTCTAGTGGAGGAGCTCTCGGACGTTCTACTCATCCAATACCTCTCCGCGATCCGCAACAAGGGCGTCAAATTCCGGCGTCAGGACCCCTTCACCGAAAAATTCAAGGACGACGTCCTCACCGTGTTCGCCTTCTTCCAGAAATTCCCAGATTCGTTCGCGGCCACGATCAAGCAGAAATGGCGATTGGTCGACTGGCTTGTGCGGCTGCTGGAAGCCGAGAAAGGGGCCGGCGTGGTCTCGGTGTATGAGTCCTTCAAGCATGAATACTGGGATCTCCATCTGTCGTGGGTGGAGGCCGTGCTGCGGACGAGGGATGACTTTGAGAGATCGATGCTCAGCTCGATCAAGGCGAAGGCAGCGGAGCTGAATGTTGAGAGAGGCGTGGAGACGATTATGAGTAAGGTGAGGTAGAGCAGCGCCGCACACATACACACACAAGTCTCCAAGAATGATTGGAGAATCCTTCCCAATGCAACGGGGCTACAAGGATGCAACATGGCTTTTTTTTTCATTTCCAGTTCACGATCGGTGATGATGACTATAATTATAAGATACCTCTGCATGGTGGGAATATATATATCATATATCGATGGGCGCATGGGACGGAACCGGGCGAAAGGCGTTTGGCGTCTGTGTGGCTTTTCTTGTCGCAGGACTTTGGCCGTTGTCGTTCGTGTCGCTAGAAAGGCGCAAAAGCCCGAAATGTATATATGATATATATAAAATGTATTTACTGTCTAGAAGGAAATCCAGAGATACATACGATTCAAGATTAATGCAATCCAAGTCTCCTGTCTACCTAGAGATCGGTACCCAGATAGGTACCTGGGAAGGTTACATATTACCTAGATAGATAACTATCTCCAGTCAGAGTACAGTATATACAGTTCACCAAGTAGATAAGGTATGTATGTGTATATGTATGTAGATGGTAGATAGAGATCGGAGCCCCAGGCTCCGTCCGGTTGATTGGGCTGGATCGTATTTGTTGACATTCATATTCATCGTCAACCAACCTGGTGAGTGAGAGTCTGACGAATACTCACGCCACCGTCGACACTACTACTTCCATCACTATCATGTTCTTGTTCTTGTATATCCATAGCGACGTCTTCAACATCAACGTCCACCTGCTGCTCCTGCTGCTGCTGCTCCTGACCAAGATCCAACAAACTCCGTTCCGCAACGATGCGATATTCCTGTCCAAGACGAGCGGCAAGAGCATTGTCCTCGTCCGGTTTCTTCGCGCCCATCTCGCAGATGCAGACTTTCTCGAGGGGGAGGTTCTCGGCCCAGATGAAGGGGTATTTCGGCTGCTGTTGTTGCTGTTGCTGCTGCTGCGGCTGTTTGCCAGTCTTCCTCTTCTTAGAAGGGTGGTCTTCTTCTTCGGAGGTAGTGGATTCATTCTCGCTTTTTCTGTCTTCTTCTTCTTCTTCGCTGGGAAGGGTGTCAGAGACTGTTACTTGCTCCGCTGTCTCATCGAGCAAAAAGGGCCGCGCTTGGGTCCTCGTCTCGTCGACGTAGTAGTCTTTATAATGGGAAATAATACCCCGGGCATCAAACGTCAGGGGACCTTTGTTGCGCTCCTTGTTATTATTGTTATTGTTAGTCCCGTTGTTATTCCCCCGATTTCTGCCGCGGACGTAGATCGTGTTCACTACTGTGGCATGTAATAAGAGTGGCCTTGGCTTGGGCTTTTGAACTTCGGCTTTGGTCCGATGTCGCGGTTTCTCAACGACGGGAGCTGGGTCTTCTGCAACGCCTCTAGGAACTTCCTCTAAAAGAGACTGTCGGATGGCTGTGTCTACTACACTTTCTCTATTGATTTCTTCTTCCTCCTCTTCTTTCTGGAACTGATCGTTTTCCTTCTTTGTCTTGCGGGCCTCTTCTTGGACCTGATCATGACCTTTGGTTTTTGGCTTTTTGTATTCTCCTTCCAGGAAGCCGGCTTCCAGAAATTTGTCTCGCAACATCACACTGAACGGATATAAGCGAGAAGTGGCATCCACAGGGCTTGCGTATAGGACCGTCGCGGATCGTGCCCTTGGCAGGGCATGCAGAGATTCAAGAGAGACTGAAAGCGGCTCCAGAGGACGATTTTGCGGCGTAGGTTCAGCCGGAGATACCAACACTGACCGCTGAAGGAGAGGAATGTCCCCTTCTTCCTTTGTCTCTGAGGTCGCTGGGGGTTCTGAGTCGGGTCCGTCCGGGTTCATCGGCGTCGCCAGGGGACCACCACCTCTGCGCGGAGATCTTCTCACCTGCGCCTCAGCTTCTCGCAGCATGGATGCCAGATCTAACGACTGTAGAAGCTTCACAGCTGCCTCCAGACGTTCGGGTGTTGTCAGACTCATGACCCCTAGAGTGAGGTGCAGCGTACCGACTGGTCGAATAGCAGCATCTGGAAAGAGCGGTGGTCGGGGCTTCAATGGGCGATCATCCTCTGTCTTGGGTCGAAGTGGGATCGCCGCCTGAAATTTTGCCAGCGATGCCTCCAACTGGGGTAGGGAAGTCTCATTCACGAGTGGAAAGCAAAGGAAGTGGGTGAGAGGCGGTCGTTTCTCCTTTCTATTGGAGGTAGATGCAGGTCGTTTTTGTTCAGACATCCTCGATGGCGACCGATAGACAGGTGAAGATATGGATAAAGGCCTTGATGATGGGATAGTAGCCCCCCGAAATCGGGAGTATTTCATGGGAAGGAAGGAATTGAGAAATTCGAGAAAATAAGATGACGATATCAGGTCGCAAACTGGAAATAAGAAATTCAGCTATGATTTTGTACTTCGAAGAGCCATGGATCACATCAGCGCTGTAGATAGATACTAGAGATAAAAATCATCGAGAGTACAAAATGGAACGAGCGAAGAATCAAAAAATCCATCGGAAGTTTTTGTTTTTAAAAGGACCAATATTCATATGAACAAGAAGCTGTGATGTGTACGGAGTAGGTCCGGACAAGACTGGAGCTTAACAGACCAGCAACTCGGTAGCCAGGCGTTCCGGGTGATGGCATCATTATCATCGATCATCATCTCTCCGCAGCTTTATCTCTGCCTGCAAATTTGCTTCTCTACGCACCCATTGCGGTCTAATTTCTTATACCCAATTCTTATTACATCCTTTAACAACTGACTCAACTATCTTCTTGCCGTTGATTTCTTTCTTTTCCCACTCGCCATGCTCTCGCGAACGTCACGAGCCATCTCCTCGGCGGTTCCATCTCTCCGTCTCTGCCGCATCTCGGCCTCGACGACCTCCGCAGCTCGCCAAATCCACTCGAATCAGCGTCTAGCCACCTCATTTACCTCGTCGCAGGGGCCGCGGCTCCGTCGGAACTTCCATTCGACGCCTGCAGCACGCAAGGGCATCACGCCCGACTCGTCCGACCCAAGCCCTCCAAAACCTCAATCGAACAGAGTCGCAGGCGGTGCAACCCATGTAGCAGAGCCGTCGCCATTGACAGACACACAGTATCACGAGTATTCCGAACACTATTTGAACACGCTATTGGCGGAGATAGAGAGGGTGCAGGAGGAAGGCTCTGACCTTGAGGCAGAGTATAGCGTATGCGAGCTTTATCCTCTCAGCATTGCAGGAAAAAAAATGTCGCATTGCGTCAGGCTAATCGTGTCTACAGGCTGGCGTCCTCAGCATCATCGCCCCAGGCGTTGGCACCTACGTCCTCAACAAGCAGCCACCCAACAAACAGATCTGGCTGAGCTCGCCCATCTCCGGCCCGAAGCGCTACGACTGGGTCGTCCAGGGCGATCAGATGCACGAGAAGCAGGATACGCGAGGATTTCTGAACGGGCAATGGATCTATCTTCGGGACGGGTCCAATCTGACAGACCTGCTGAATAAGGAGCTTACGATAAGTCTCCCGAAAGATATCTACTCTGACAAGCACGACTCATGAGAATGCCCAAGAAGCAAATAACAAGAAGAGGATGATGTATTTGGCATATCCGAGGTTGTGGATACAACGCTTATGAAGATTTCTGTAGATTAGAACAAAGCGAAAGCGATTCGAAATGATAAGGTTATCAAGTTTTCTTTCTCTCTTCAATTTCTGCACTAACGTATCTAATGCGCTATGAGCAGACGCAACTATCCCCCCTTCCTAGACCCTCCTCATATCGAACCATCTATGATGCTTCCCCTTCCACAGAGCCAAGGTACCAGCCAGACTGATAGATGCGGAGATCCCATCTTCCAGAAGATAAGACTCGGAAGCATAGGAATTCACCCCGTTTTCGGTGCCCGGCGTGGATGGGAGGAGAGTCTGCGTACTCCAGCAGAATCCTAGAATCCAAGTGTATGGCCAGGTGGAGAGCGTCTGCGGCGCGGAAGCCCTTCGGATGCCATCACTGCCTGTCCAAAATTCCTCGGCGATTCGAGATATGCTCGAGCCAAACAAGAATGACTCTCGAAAAAACAGGACAGAACCTGGGACTGGTTTCCTAGGCTCGCGTGCCCACGCGTGCTATGGCAGGGAGATCGCATCACCCCCACCTGATCAATTCATCAGATAGAGGTAATATACGATTGTCGCCTTTGCGATCCAAGACTTGTTTTCCAATTACGCCTGAACCGGGACCTGAGAAGGCGCCTTCTGCTGTTCCGATTCGTCCTTTGGAAGATCACTCTGGTAAAAAAGAAGTGTCAGAACAGAACCAGACCACATACATAAAGAGAATGACGAGATGGTATATGATGAAGAGGACAAATCTGACTTACCTGATCAAAAATCACTCGGATCATCAAACTGCAGCTCGGACAGACAGCAATGTCCTCGCCATCGCGGAGGTCGGCGATAGCGATCTCGAACCGATCGCCACACGGACAAGGGTAGTGATAGATCTGGAGGTTGGGATCATAGGTCATATCTTCGATCTCGATCTCATCGTAAATTGAGATGTTCTCGTCCTGCGCCATGGCTTAATAACTTTTTTTTATGGTTTCGGCTCGTGTTAAAGAAAGTTGCGCGGGGTTTGGCGGGGTTGCGGTTTAGATGAAAAGAGATGAGATGCGATGCGACAAATAAGGCTGCGAACGGAGTCTATTGGGTTGGCTGATCGTGAATGATCGTGAATAAATCCTCACTGTCGATTATTCTGGTTTGAGTATGTCGCGATGGAATTTGTGGAAGATGGGTGGGATTGAACACAGTCAAGTCCGTGGACATTGCCACCGATGGAAACTTTCTGTCTTCCACGTGACCAACTATGGGGAAGCCTTTGTCATCCCTCTATACAGCACTTCTGTGACTCAAATTTCCAGAGCAGTAATGTTTTCACTGTTACTCTAAATACTTGACTCTTGATGGCTTAATGGGAGAGGGAAGTAAGAGTATTACTTCATGAGCAATTCAATACTCCTCCCATACCTTAGTGCAACGATCTGCCACGCATCCGCAAGACTAGAATAGAAGACTTTGAATTCATACACATATGGGTATCAAACAGAGAACAATATATACTAGAGAGAGAGAAAAACATGCCAGCCACCCGGGCTTGAATATCAAACTCTAGGCCCCCAATCTCTTCATCTCCATCTTGATGGATTCAACTTCTTTGACCAGGCCGCCGTACCGACGTGCTATCTCAACCATAGCCCCTGATGTAGCTTTACCACCCCTGTTCGTTCGATTGGCCACTCCGTCATCGGTACTGTCATCATCAGCCCCAGCAATACCCTGCTGACCCGAATCTGCGGCTTCATAAGCCTCCAACGCCTGAGTTGCAATCCTCTGTTTCTCCTCAAGTCGCACTCGAGTGTCCCGTAAGTGTTCGCGGTAATTATTAAGAGCGGCAACTGTCTCCGGCGTGTATATGGTTGCAAGGGTCTCGAGCTTCATGACTCTGGATGATAGCAGATGTCAGCACCCGCGTCAGTGATGGTCTACTCGAAGCCCGACATTGAGCTAGAAGAAAAGCCAAAGGTGAATGTGGAAAGGAGAGCATCATACCTAGTCTTGCCCTCCATCCCCTCTGCAACTGTTGCCAAATGCTCTGCTTGGGCCTTTGTCGCCCGAGAGAGTGCTCCGTGTTTGGTTCGTTCCAGGAGAACGACGATACGTTCCATAATTTCTGCACGAGCTGCCATAACAGCCGCTGCAGTGACCGCCATCTTTCTCCGCGATGCCGGAAGTTCAGATATCTGAAGATCATGGAGTCGGCGCTGCCTTTCGGATAGCTGTGAGGAGAGAGACGATTGTGGTCTTCTGACCGTGGATACTCGTGCCCGTGCGCGGGAACGTGATTCATTGGCGAATGGCATATCTGAAGACGAGCTGGCCGAACTAGAATCCGTCACAGCATCTGCGATCGTTCGAAGGCCGTCGACGTTCGAAGAGAGCAGGTCTGAGAGATGTGGTATCAAGGTACGAATACTGGAACGAAAGTTATTGATATCCGGATCAAGGAGCGAGACACCTCCATCGTCTTCGGCGCTGTCGTTATCGAACTCGTTGAGCGGGATTGGAGACTCAAGGAAGAGAGAGATTATCGCAACAGTATCTCGTAGCTTTCGGTCATGTCGAAATTAGCAAGAGAACCTCCAACTGAAAGTTACACTTCTCACTCCTCCACATAATCCAATTCCTCTTCAATTGTCCACCGCAGCGACTTGAGGGGTGTCGGAAAAGATATACTCACTTCATCCGGCAGGCTACTTCGCGAATCTAGCGCGATTTGCCTTGTCGCCCGTTTCAGTATCTGCTTCTTTGCATGTCGTATCTGACAAGCCCTCAGCTCCTGCAAGCGGCAGAAACCTCATGTCAATCATCGTCGATTCATTGTCACAAGTCGTCGTGCGGCTTAGAGCACACTGGCTGGACGTACCTCCGCAACGGCTCTCCGTGTCGGGTCATTTTCATCAGCCCGTGTCGTCCCATCCGGGTTGAGGAGGTCATTCGTCAAATGCTGATGAAGTCTTTTGAATTGAGGGTTATTATCGAGAACAGCCGGGTCGCATGGTGGGATCATGCTGTTGGCGATTTTGTCGTAGGTATTGCGGTCCCTTTACTCGTTATAGATGCTAGTTTGTCGTCAACAAAGTCTCCATGACGGAAATGCTTGGCAGACGCTATCGCGTAGTTGCTACTCCCGCAAATAACTACGGAGTACGGAGTAACCAGATCAATACGCCAGTAAGGGACCCTTTCTTGCGTCTCATTTTCCCTTCCTGCTGTCCAAGCGTTCTTTCGACCTTTCGAAGTTTCAAATTTGACAAAGTACTACTTACGTGGTTTCATACCCCTCTCTCCCATCCACTGGCCAACTACTACTGACAAAGCTGCAATGACGATTTTACAACGGTAGAGAAGTTACTGAGGCCTCGAACTGGGAAGATCGCTATCTCATTTTTCATGCTCATAATCATACAAAGTCTTTCCATCTCTGGCAATATTTGCATCCCGAAAGATACCATAAGCCGAAGATTGAATGAATCCCTTTTCCTCTTCATAACCCAGCCACACACGTATGTCAACCACCATACGATTTGAATCTGCAGCTTCCGACCGCAATAAGAGAAAAAGTGCAAGGTACAAAGCGGGGTAGCTAAGATAGGATAAGCAAAAGAAATATGAAATCATCACCGAATTCCCACGGAGACCATTGGCGACTTCCAGGAAGAAAGAAATAGAAGCGCTGACCGGATGCATAGATATCGGCTCGGGAAAGACAGGGACATAAAACGTTAGAGCCTGGGCACAAAGCATCCAAGCCGGCCATCATTCTCGTCTAGTCATCGCGTTCAAGAGACAAAAGCTTCAGAACCGGAATTCAAAGGCAGAAAGGCCAGAATATCGAAAAATATATACAAGTACAATGGAAGAGCAATGAAAACTTGGCTGTCAGTCGACAAGCATCGCTTCCCAGAGACGAAAGGAATGGCAGCGCCCGCCTCAAACAGCAGGGGCCACCAATGAATTATTTCGATTAACGCAAGAAGGCGAAAAACATGTCGAAAGAGCCGTCAAAACGACGCAAGGGGAGAAATTTTACAGCCAAGGGCAGGCTACCATTTACTCCTCCTCGCTTTCTTCCGAGTCGTCTTCCGAGTCGTCACTGCTTTCGACATTGGGTTCAACGGAGGGCACTGGATCCGGAGAACGAGCAGCAGCTCCCTGGAAACGAGACAGGCTACCCTCGAGCATGTTAATCTGGGCCTCCTGCTCATACTTGCTCATTGGTTTGTTCTTCTTGGGCTTCGACGGAACTGCGGCCGGAACAGGGGGAGGCGCCGGCTCCTCTTCCTCAAGAACATGCGGGGCATTCTTCTTCACGAATTTCAGAAGCATCAACAGAACTTCGTTAGGGAGCTCATCAATATCAAGTTCAATCTCGGTCTCTTGGATACCCTAAATACCTGTCAGTGACTGTAACAGCCGGAGGGAACAGAATAGACACAAAACATACCTTAAGAGATGGAACGTTGTTCTGGATGATCTTGAGAGCCTCCTGCATTTTCTTGTCTGGAAGACTGCTGATACCGTTGGAGATGATCTGCTTCTCCTGATATGTCACCCAACGCTGCTTCTCGGGTTTCCCACTCTTCGTTGACTTCTTGTCCTTCTTGCTCAGTCCCTTCTTCGCGTCCTTTTTGCCTGACTTGGTTTTGCCGGATTTCTTCGAAGCGGGCGGTGTCTTTTTCTTCTTCGCGGTAATGGCCTCGACCTGCTTCGACATCTCGGCGATCTGCCTCTGGAGCATTTCCAATTTCTCCTGATCGGCGTCGTCGTCGCTGTCTTCCGCCTCATCCTCGCTCTCTTCATCAGAAGAAGCACTGTGATGGGCAGAGGCGGGATCATGCAACTCGAGCCAACGATTTTTTTGAGCCCACTTAGACTCGAAGAGTTCTTCAAGCTTCTTTCCAGCCATATAAGTGGGGTCTCCCGGAATGTTGAATTTGAAGCAATTCTTGAAGATCTGACGCATGTCGACCTCCATTTCCTTGGCGTTCTCATACTGACCGGTCTTGAGCTTTGTCTGGACAGTCGACAGGTCCATAGGTTTCTTAATGATACTGTGATAAGTCGGAATGTTCAGAGCGACCGGATCGACGGGATAGTAGAAAGGTGCAGCGAAGTTGTAGTATTTCGGCTTGTGGAGCTCATCCAGGACCTCCTGACAGAACTTCAGCTCCCACTGATACTTCTTCTTCTTCGGCTTCGAGGCATATGGGAGATCACGTTTAGGCGGGTGGATGGAACGCTTGGGGCGACCGTCCGCATTCGTGGAGTCGCGGCGAATCAGCGGCAGGCCCTCCGGTCCCAAGGCAAAGGTGGTGCTCTGCGGAGAGGTGGCGTTCTGCCGCGGGGCGGTCTGGCCACCGGCGGTCCGTGACTCACGGCGCACAGCAGGGGTCTTTGTTGCCGCCTTCTTTGGTTTCTTCTCCTCCACCTCATCGGGCTTTGGGAGATTCGCCATTTGCTTCTCGAAGGTGGCCTTCAACCTCAGTCCCTCCTGACTCACCAGATGCTCAGGGCCGTTGAATGTCACCGCGTTCTGGACCATCAAGTTGAAGTCATCGACCAGGGCGTCAACAGTTGGATACTGGCCACCCTTGAGCTTCTTCTCAATAGTCGAGAGGTCCATAGGACGAGTGATAATCAGGGGGTAACTGGGGATGTTCATCTTGATGGGGTCGACGGGCTCTTTAAAGAAGCGAGCGTCATGCATGCGCTTCAGGCTCGTGAGGCACTTGGTGAGCCACTTGTGCTGCACCTTAGTAATACCTGAATCACCCTCGGCCGGGGTCTCAGCGGGCGCATTCGTCGGTGTAGGGACATCAGGAACTTTGAACGCAGTCTCGGGCGCGTCGCCGTTAGTTTTCGTGCGCTTGGCTGCAGGCTCCTCGCCTGGGTCAACGTCCCGCTCCCTCTGCACCTTAACTGGAGATGGCGGCGCGTCCGTCATAGCCTGATCAGCAGAGTGTAAAACAGGCTTGCTGGCCAAAGTCTCAGAAGTAGAGTCAGGCATCGTGGTTGATGAAGGGTGATGAGGTAGGGTGGTGGATGCGTCTTGCTGAGAGTTCTGTTCTGAGTCTTGCATGTTGATATCAGCAGACGTCGATTCTGCCGGTGGCGCGTCTTGCAAGGCGGGAGTCATCGCGTTGTCAGAAGGACGCGATTCCGCAACAAGATTGTTCGAGGGTTCGGCAGATTTTGATTCTGAAGGGGTTGTGGCGGGGTTATTATTAGCTTCGGGTTCCAAGGGAGCTGCTGGTGCTTCTGAAGTGGCGTCGGTTGTCTGAGAGACAGTCTGAGCCGACGAAACTTCACCCGGGGGAGGCTGGGTACCCGTGGCTGGAGATTTGGAAGACGAGTCAGATGCGAGAGCTTCGTCCTTCACTGTGGCGCCCACCCCATTTGGGAGTGGCGTCTGACTCCCACTGTGTCCATTCACTGCAGGAGAAAGCTCTTTGTTGGCGCTCACTGCAGCATCATTGACTGTAGCATTTGCCTGCTTCTCTTGCAAATCAGCCTTCCCATTGGGGAGTGACTCAGGCGATCTAAGCAAATGGTCAGCACATGGATCCTTATATAAGATTCATCTCATTATCAAACAAGGAAGGTGCGTTCAAGACATGGAAGAAAGGAAGCCATGAGACATAAAGGAACAAGACATACATACCTGTTGACTGCAGAATCAACTGACACCTCAGTCAAAACTGGTGTGTGAGGCTTTTCCTCCTTGAGAACTGAAGCCCCCTCGGGGGGTGGAGTTGCCATAGTGAGGTCTCAAACAGGTCCTGCACGGACCAAAATACAGGATCTAACAATCAATAGAGGACGTGGAAGTAGCAGCGGCTATCCGCGACTTTATGGAGCGGCAACGCAATAATCAACTGGAAATACTCTGCGCTATCACAGACTAAGATTGGATTCCTTCGTCGGCCAGACACCACCGAATTAGTTCACAGGAAGCAGGTGATTGAGAGATGAGGTCCCACACAACAGTCGTCCTCTTTTTGAGAGGGGTGCCGACGTGCCTGATACTGTCCAACTGCAGGTAAGTCGCAGAAAATACAGGAATAGATACGCGACTCCAAGTAGAAAATGCGATGGAGGCGAGACTTTTATATTGCCAAGATAGTTAAAGGTCACGTGAGGGGCAAGGTGAGGATGACTAATGGGGAGCGGAAAGAGCCAAGAAAAGAAAAGACAAGGATTGGGAATAATGAGGAATAATGAAGAATAATGAAGAGGCCGGGAACGCCGAGACTTCCGCCCGCTTTAAAAATCAGAAGCGTGCCTCGACAAGTGTAAGCCAAGACCGACAGTTGTCAGGTGACGCCGAGTAAGAATGCGGCGATGTGGGAAGCACGTGCCAGAGATGCTGGGGGTGCTGGTGCCTGGGGCAGCAAAGGGAAAGAAGTTGATCCGCAAGCGCGTAGAAAATGGCGGTTGCGATGGGAACACTCGAGGGCCTGCGGAATGGGCAGATAATAAGCCACACGACAAACACTCGGGGTAGGACGTGTCGACACGTTGCGTGCGCGACACGGTTGATGACAGACGCGTCAAGAATAATTTAGGTCTAGGCAACCGAGGGTACAGAGTGGAGGGCGATGGAAAAACAAGGGGGCCGGCCGCAGGAGGAAAGAGACGAGGCGAGACCTGACTTGTCGGCACGGGCGCAGCGCAACTCAGCTCCGAGGACGAGAGACACTGAGAAAATCGGAGGGGGTGCTAGAATCCTTAAGTACGAACGCCTTCGTCGCGCTCGCCCGTCGCCTGCCGCTAGCCCCGTTGCGCGTACTAGACCGGATCACCCTGGTTCAGGCCAATTTGCCGCTGGTGATTGGTGGCCGCCTGCAGCACTGTGTCGCGTCCGCTGCCTGATTGGCCGCATCCATCCGAAAGCGGAATCCCCAAAGCCAAACTCATACCCAAAGGCCTTTGAGGTCAAAAAATCGTCCGCGCCCGAGATTTGATGGAGGGAACGACAAGAATCGCTCGACACACTGTTACTCGGCACGCTGCAGTGGGCCTCAGCCACCAGCTCTCCTTTTTATTTTTATTTTTTTTCCTTTGCCTTCCTTCTTTTTCTTCGTTTTTTAGGCCGGTGAATCTACGATAAAACCTGCCCATCAACCTCCAGGAGACAAAGGCAAGGCCAGTCACCCACCCTGGATGTCTGCACAGCCCAGGGTCTTGATCCTGACAAACCCGGGGCAACTGAGGAGCGCAGTATTTAATTCGGTGGTGGTGGTGATGGTGGGAAGAAAAAGGGGGGCTGGTCCACTGATCAGGCAAACCCCAGGGCTCAACCCTGAACCCTCTCCTTGCAGCGCATCCGGACTAGCCTGTCACACTGATGCAAGATGTGACCCACCCACGGCTCGTCGGAGGAATCAGAACTCAGCAGCCTCTGAGCTCTTTCGCACTGACTCCACTCACTCCGCCTCTTCCTGACTCCACCGATCCATGCTTCGGCCGTTGGCAGTTGTGGCACACGAGCTGCTTACCTTCGATTTCCACGCCGCAGGACAACACCGATTTGGCAGGACAACACCGATTTGGTAGTCGACGCATTGGACTGCATCTCAACGGCTTTAAGGCCGAGACATCCCATACGGAGTATATTCAGGCGTAAGAAGATTCAAATCAAGATCGCGTATTCAACGACATGTGTCGTGGGAAGTAGCAGACAGGAAATGCTCGTAGCAAGCATGCGTGAGGTCCTGGAATCCTGGCAGAAAGATTAGTCGACTCGCGCTACTCGGTATATATCCATGGATATTCACTCACGAGAGCATAAAGCAGTCACCCTGGACATCTAAGCTGCCACCATCGGTCCACCTCTGGGAGCGTGTACATCGTGAACACGATGTTGTGAAGGAACAAATCAGATCAGACGAAGCCGCGATAAAAATGGTGACGAAAGACGCCCGACGGATGCCCGTTTGGCTGTTGGAAGAGCCATGTAAAAAAGGCCTTAGGTAGAGAGCTAACTTGAACGTAGATGACGCAGGATGCTAGAAATCTGGCGTAGACTTAAAGAAAAAAAAAAGGAAAAAGCGAAAAAGAAAAAGACGTGGACAGATCGAATCAGAATTGCCAGTTCAAGGGAGGATATCTTAATGGATTGGACAATAACAAGAGGGTTGACCATTGATGGACACTGAAGTTCTGAACAGACAAGTTTTCCGCCTGTTATTCACAGACAGAACTACGAAGGATGATTAGATAAGGCGGCCGGAGCGGATCTTCTTCTCGAGGCGGGCTAGACCAGAACGGGCCAAGCGCCTATACAGAACTCAAGAACTTTTTTTTTCCCCAGCAGCATCGCCGGCGACTTTGCAGGCTGCGACACAATTGACACGCAACAACGGGGACGTTCTCTTCTGCAGTTGGATTGGGACTCTATTTTTCTAACTGCTTTAGGACTCCTCTTCTGTGTCGCCCGTTTTTTTTTTTTGGGTCTCAAGAGACTCGATCAAACAATGGGGAACAAGAAGGCCTCCCGCCCGCCCACGTCGAAAACTTCCTCCGCAGCAGCCCCCGCGGCATCAGGTGCGACAGTCGCCGGCAACAAGTCTTCCGTGCTGCGAGCTGCGTTCTCGCCATCTGAATATCAATTGGGTCTTTTTGCATCAGTCATCCAAGGTCTTGATGCGCAGCATCTCCGCATTCACGACATCAACACAGGACGGCTGCAGTGCGAACATGCGGTAGCTCCCAAGGAATCCATAACGTCTCTGGACTGGGGTTACTATCATAGAGAGCGTGAACAGCAGTCGAAGAAGAAGCGGAAGAGAAACTCCGGCGTCAATGGCGCAGTTGATGATGTTGACGGTGGTGACGTTGTCGTCGCCTTTGGCACATCGACGTCAGAGATTCGCATGTACTCTCCAATAGAGGACAAGGTAATTGCTACTCTATCGGGTGGACATGCTGGAGGGATCAAGGATTTCAAGTTCACAGCGCGACGATCATCGACAGAGGGATGGAGTATTGGAGGAGATAACAAGCTTGTTCAATGGGATTTGCGCACTGGGCGCAGCATCAGGTGAGACATACAAATTACGACTTGGTTTTATCCCTTTTCTAAACCATGATAGGACGATACCTCTACCTACAACCTCAGTAGTCTCAGCACTCTCGAGACCGACTCCCTCCAATCCTCCAGTCATCTGTGCAACACAGACACCTTACATTATAGATGTTGAGAAGTCGGACGAGCCACCGCTAACATTCCCGGCCATGCGGAACCCAATTCACACCCTCATCTCGTCTTCTACGGACTCTATCATGTCCGGTCATTTCCTTGCGTCGGACTCCGACCGTTACATCAACATCTTTGATCCAACGAAAAAAGGGCTGGTGATGAACTTGGTGGCAGAAAAAGAAGTATCTTCACTATCTTTCTATCCTGGAAGCAAGCAATCCGACAAAACGGCTGTTCCGCTCGACAAGCAAGTTCTCGCCGTCGTAGTCGAAGACGGCACCATTGAGCTTTTCGCAAAACCATTCTTGCAGCTCGGCGAGTCCCAAGGTTCAAAAACTGCGACCAGCCTCAAGGCTAAAGCAAAGCAAATGACTCGGAGAGCGGACGCTCTTCTCAAGATTGTTCGACCAGAGTCCGGAAAGCTCGTATCGGTAGTAAAGACTGAATTTCAAGGACCAGAACTTCTTGTCGCATGGGCTGAAGGAGGTGTCAACGTGATCTTCGAGCGGGTGAGATGGCAGGATCAAGATACAGAGGAGCTGGCGTTCTCGGGGACCAAGGAAGTCACAGGGCGCAAGGCTGCGTCAGTGCTTGGTTCTGCAGCTGTAAATGGGGCTCGGAAAGCGGGTCAAAGTCAAGTTGATGAGACCAACGTGGTGGTTGAATCAGGCCGTTATGCTGAGGATGTTGAAATGAACGATTCACGAGATGATGCCGCTTTAGTATCCAGTGAGGATGAGGAGGTCTCTGACGAGGATTCGGAGTCTCGTGAGGGCAAGAAAGCCAGTGAGAAGCGGCAGGTGGCCAGGACGAAAGGCTCTACAGATAAAGACGTAGAGATGCAGGATGCCGAGGTCTCAGAAGCTGAAGAGGAGAAAGACGACGGAGCGGAGCCTTCTTTTGGTGAATTGCTACGGGCCAATGCTCCTGAAGCCATAGATGTCGAGGCGGAACTGGAAGATGAACCTGGTGCCGGACCCCTAGTGCCTGGAAAAGCCAACACTGCTGCTTACCAGATCCCATCCGGCGTCTCGCTTTCGACTGTTCTTACACAAGCCCTCCGGACCAACGATAACGAGATGTTGGAGTCATGTTTCCATACGGGAGACCTGAACATCATCCGCACAACTATCCAGCGCCTCGACTCGTCGCTGGCAGCAACGCTGCTCCAGAGGCTCGCCGAACGTCTCGCCGCTCGACCCGGCCGCTACGGACACCTCCTTGTCTGGGTGCAGTGGACGTGTATTGCTCACGGAGGAGCGATTGCAGGGAAGCCTGATATCCTGAAACGGATGTCTGCTCTCTTCAAGGTCATGGACCAGCGCTCTTCGAGCCTACCCTCCCTCCTCCTGCTCAAGGGCAAGCTCGATATGTTGGATGCACAGCTCAACTTGAGACAGTCAACGGCAAATCGTGGCGCGGACGGCATGGACAGCGAAGACGACGAAGACATCATCTACGTTGAAGGCCAGGATGATGACAGCGATGCGGAGGGACGCAAGGCATCAGCAATCACGCCGCGCACCAAATCGATGCGCGACACTCACGGCATGCTCACCGACGAAAACGACGCCGCCGCAACTCCCAACGGCATCGCGTCGGGTCTCGAATCCGACGAGGACGAAGAAGGAAGCGAGGACGAAGCCGAAGAGGACGAAAACCTCGTCGACATCGAAGCCGAGGAGTCCGTCGGCTCGTCGGACGCCGAGGAATCGCTTGAAGAAAACGAAGATGATGAAGAGGACGAAGAAGACTCGGACGAAGGCAGCGCCGGCTCCCTGGTTGATTTCATCGCCGACTCGGAGGAAGAGCTGTCCGATGACGATGGTGCAGAGAAGTCTCCTCCACCTTCGAAAAAGGCGAAATTGGGCGGAAAAGGAAATAAGGCGGGTGGTAGACGATAGAAAGCGGCACATCAATGTTTGTTTACTTTTTCTTGTTTTTGTTTTCTTGTTTCTTTTTATTTATTTATGTCGGTGTGGGATAGATAAAAATTATACATACCTACCTAACCTATCTACCTTTTCAACTTGGTCTCACATTCATCATTGGTATGGCCTGCCTGCCTGCCTGCATCATACCTAGCTAGGTTCTTTCTAGCCGTTGGTTGGTTAGCACAACGGCATCTCATTGCATAGTGAAATTTTGGTGTTTTATCTTCTCTTTCTCCTCCTTTTTTTGTATGTACCGGAAAGCTCCGATATCAACGTTGCCGTCTTACTTGGAGAGAGAGGAGAAGAGAAAGGATAAAAATAAAGGAAAAGGATCAGCGATCTTTGGAGTGTATGTCTTTATTGAATATTAAATAGATATCCAAAGTTCGATAATATAATGGCAATCAATGTCTAAGAATGTGTACGTGTACGTGTACATACGTATACGATCAGACAGACCATGCTTCATGCTTCATGCCTATCATTGAGAGCAGCCACAGGTGGGCACGAAAAAAAAGCGAGAAAGAGAGAAGAGGCTAAAGGGAGATGCAATCAGTAAATAATATTTACTCCCTGAGGTGTTTGTCGCTACTCATACATGGAAAAAAAATCCACCAACATTAGCCGTCCTCGCGAATATATATATATTTGTACGCGAACCCACGCTTGCAACTCCTGTATATAGGTCCACGTATAAATAATTAACCCAACAAACCAACAGCTGCAGAAGTAAATCATACCCTTGTTCGTCAGTAATAGTAATTTCAGACCAAATGGTAGTTATTGACTAACTGGTATTAATCCTTTTTTTTTTATATTATATCCTGTCACATGACCGCGGATAGGTATGCAGATGCCGTCAGGTCTTTTGACTATTATTACCAACTAACCCCAAATTATTGAGCCAAGAGTCTATGCCGCCTACGGTTCCGTGCACAGGGTTGCCTCTCAGCTCTAGCAGACGCCAAGCAAGCTACCGTACCTAATCTACCCAGGTAGACCACGAGCCGGTCCTCGATCCGCGCGTCATGTCGTGTCTTCAACAGTTCAACTTCTCCAACAATTCAGGGCTCTGGAGTCGGAGTATCTACAGATAGAACAATGAAAGGCTTACACCACAGGCGCCACTTCTTTCTTTTTCTTTCCTTGATTTTACTTCTTGGAAAGCGAATAAGAATAATGTACTCCGTACAAATGCTTCGTAAGAACCGTCCGCTGCTGATCCAGCGTCTGTCAACACACCATAGCGTAAAGATATTACAGTGAACTCATGACCGATGACTTATGAGCAGAGATTACTCCAGCTCAAGGACCAGGAATACTCAAGTGCCGACTCCGGCCGCCCCGATCGCCCAAAATCGGCTGGGCTGTGATCATCGAATCACCTCTCTTCCCGGGTTCTCGATTCCTTCAAGTCCCTCCAGGATAACACTGTGTCCCAACAGACCACTGGCCCTGACAATGTTCTTCGGGGTATCTCTCCAGACCTGGTAAAATCGGATGCTCTCGTCGCTCGCTGCAACAACAATGCAACCTTCTTCCGCTGTTCGAGACCAGGTTTTACCTTTCTTCCCCCTGTTCGGTGATGCCGCCGCTACCGTGGAGTCGATCGAACTACGGTGAATGGTACCGGTCCGGGTGCTGATTAGCGGAGGTGAAGCGTCACCAGCAGAACTCACAGCATCAGCGTCGTTGACAGGTAGAACATCCGTATCGTCGACCCGCTCATGTCGTAGAGCGCTCGATAGGAATTTGTTTGGACGACCAGGATGGCTGATCGCCCAGAGAGCCCTCCCACAATCCATACTGTTATCGGTCTCAGGATCCCAGATGCCACTGACGTTGATGTTCCAGGGGATCGCAGCAACCTGCTCGCAGCTTGGCCATGCGAAGACGGCGATCCTAAACGGGTGTTCCGGTTGTGCAAAGCCAAAGGTTACGGCGATTTCCCGTCGGGTCTTGCTCCATATCAAACTGGTCACTTGGGCAGAGACGTCAATTGTCGCCAGACAGCTTCCAGATGGAGCATGATAGAAGTGGATAGAGCGGTCATTTGAGCCTCCACCGGTGGCCAAGAGGGATGGCTGCCAGGGAGCGAAAGCGATTGCCTTCACAGCTGCACAATGGCTGAGTCGATGCTTCTGGCGGTTCCAAGGGACGAAGATTGTATGTCCATCCCCCGATGAAACCGATCCGGTTTCTGCCGTGACCACAGCAGGCGAGCTAGGAAGACTGGGAGGTCTCGGGGTGGAAGGCTGGCCTGAAGCTGAACGCGGAAATAGGCCGAAATACCGACCAAGTCGTGTAGAGATAGCCAGACGGGATAGGGCTCTGGGAGGCTGAAATCCAAAAAAGGACGGATACGTTGTTGAATGGGAGTCCTCGACGACTGTGTCTTGATGTGAATGAAGCACTTCACTAAGATCAAACAACAGGCAAGCATTATCATTACCACCGGTTGCAAGATAAATCCCGTCAGGAGACCAAGCCAAGCCGCAAATCTGCTGCTTGTGTGCAGCAATCTTGGCGAGTAGCGTCATCGCACCATCCCAGTCATTGGATTCCTCGGCACCATAGTCTGGCCATTCCACGGAGTAGTACCACACATAACCACAATCATCACCTACAGCAAGATCCTCCATGCTCACTTCAATGCCAGGAAATCTCGTTGATTGTCGGCGAGATGTGACCTGCTTGAATGCTACACAAGAGACCGGACTTGGATGATTGGTCTCAAAGCGCACCTCGTCTTCGAATGTGCTCCATAAACACACTTGGCCATTTTGTCTCCCAACCGCAAGGATGCTCCGTCCACCCTCTGTAGACGAAAAGGAGAGGGATGTTATATAATTTTCAATAGGCTGCTCTGAAAACGGTGGATACTCGAGCCCGTGAGCTTCAGACCACAGAAAAACGCTGCTACATAGCCCGACAGCGAGAAGATCAGAGGTATAGCAATAGGCAAGAATGGAGCAGTAGAAGTCATTACGTAGTAAGGGAGCATCAAGGATCCGGAATGGGACAACAGGTAACACCTGGTGGACTGTTTTAGAAGCAACGTTTGACCCTAAGATCTCTGACGTCAGCAAATGATTTGTTATGTGAAATAATCGAAAATTCCCAAGGGCGTTCCAAATTACCGTTAACTAAAATCGTCGATCTTTACATTTGCCATGTTCCTTGTTTTTGCTTTTCACCTCAGAGAAAGAAAAGAGAGGACAAGAAAGGGAAAAGGGAGGAGGAAAAGTGCTGGGCGGGGATGTCAATGAATCAGACATAAAATATTTAGCTTGCTCAAACGGAGATGATACGGCCAGATTTCAAGCAGAGAAAAGATTTGCACTTACCCTCCGCGCGTTCGGCCCTCTTCCAGGCATTATCCTTCCATGTCAGAGGACAACATTGTTCGTAGCGCGGAGATGAAGGGCTGAATTTGAAGTCAGGCTGAGTGGGCAGTCTCCAGAAGCTGAGCATCCGGCGTGCTTGGTCAATATCCAATGCAAGTGCCAGCCTTGCCTCGTGCATCTTGGATTGTTCCGGAGGCGAAGTTTTATCGAAAAACTTGGCTACGTGCATTGGGGCGGTGGTCCCGCTCCTTGAGAAACCTCCTATTCCATCAGGGATTCCCAGTGGTCGGCTGCCTGTCGCGACAGACGCTCCTCCAACATTCCAGACAGCTCCAGTGCTGACTTGTCTGAACATGTCACTGGTTTCCAAAAGATCGTCATGTCTTGAGAGCGCCGGGTCATTTATAAGATGTGGCATAAAATGAGGGCTGTGTCTGCGCTGGTGATAGTCAGCGTGCCTTGGAAAGCTGATCACCCTCCCAGAACGTGGCGATCTAAATGGATCCTCGCGTCTGTCCCGTCGTCGCAGTAGTTTCTCTTCGGGTGATAAGTGTTGTGGAGATTTGCTTATACGAAATGGAGGTGCAGATGCATCAGAAAATTGTCGTTCTGGTATAAAGCGGTCACGGCAAGGAGGCGACTTTGGAGCGTGCCCTAGGGCCCCAGCGCTGAAGCACCTTCTCCTAGGCCCCTTCTCTGGTGTCCGGGGGAGAGAGATCTTTTGAACAGGGTCGACCAAAGATCGAGTGACCCCGGAGTTTGGCTGCTCTCCAGACTGGATCGTAGAATTGGAGCCTGCCACTCTTTCTCGTTTTCGGCCTGTTGACACTGTAGACAACTGAATGCTATTATTAAAGGATATACAAGGCCCTGTCTGTTTTGGGTAACCAGGTAAAGGATCGACCAGAGCGTTAGAGTCGTCACGCAATGAAGGATGAGATTGAGAGATACGGAGCCGGTGCGAGGTCCTGCTCCCAGAGGAGTCGTGCTCCTCCAACGAATGACATGGATCGATTGCCATTGCTGCCTCAGCAGCAGGCCTGAAAGACGACCATCAGATGAGAGTCCGAAGTGCTATAAGTCTCGTACAGAAGGAATGATACGAGACTGGCTGATGATGTGTAACACGCATGACTAGCATACGATCAGCAACTCGGCAATTAGCGGAGAGGTTGGGTGTGCTGGATTATAATCTCGACGTATGAGGAAGGAGGCGTGGATGCACGAGATGCACGTGATGCTGATTTCGCTGCTTCCGCGGAGGCAACCAGATATTTGCTTGCAACACCATTACTCTGGGCAGTACTGGGAGAGGGCAACCACGTCCCCAGTTTGCGAACAAAAAAATGGCTAGCGTAATTTTCCCAGATTTGTTAGGTACATTTCAACAAGCTCGTGCTGACGGCTGGTTTATTAGCATGGCGTTCCGAGACAAGGCCCAGTGGGAGTGAGGACCGCCGAGGATGTACAGAAGGAACTTAAAGAGATCGAGGAGTATCGAGAACTTGAACGATCTGTGCATCAAAGGGTGTGTCTACTTGTTTGTCCGTTGACTCCCGCCGCTAACTCGACAGATCTCCGAACGCCAATACACTCCTGAGACTTTACAAAAGACGTCCGACCTTTTGAAGAAGAATCCCGAATATTATACGATATGGAATTACCGACGCTTGATTCGCCAGCACCAGTTCTCGCTGGCCATGCCAGAGTCTCCGGATCAAAGTGGGATTGACCAGATCATGGCCATTATCGAAACCGATCTGGAATTCCTAGTTCCGCTTCTACGCAGATTTCCCAAGTGCTACTGGATCTGGTATTATCGCCTCTGGATCCTTGATGAGGCCAAACGCCTGCTTCCGGGACATGTTGCTCGTAGATTCTGGCAGAATGAGCTCATCCTAGTGGGCAAGATGCTCAATGCTGACAGCCGAAATTTCCATGGCTGGGGTTATCGGCGCTTTGTGGTGCAGGCGCTAGAGGACCTTAAGCCTGACGAGGAGGGAACAATGACGCAGGCCGAACTCGACTACACGACGAAGATGATCGGAGCGAATCTCTCCAATTTTTCTGCGTGGCACAACCGAACCAAACTGATCCAGAAACTCCTCAGGGAGAAATCGGCATCAGATGAGGAGAGAAAGAAAATGCTCGATGAGGGTGAGATTCTTCTTATTCTTACTGTGGGAACTGCTGGCATTAACAAAAGGATTTCAGAATTGAACCTCGTTCACCGCGCCCTTATTGATCCGTATGACCAATCTCTGTGGTTCTACCATCAGAACCTGATGGCTACTTTTGATCCCACGCTCTCAGCCCAAACAATAGCCCCGAATCTGTCCAATGCTGAGCGCCTGGAATACATCCAAAAGGAGAAGGAGGCAATTGAAGACATGCTGGAGGGAGCAGAGGACTGTAAATGGATCTACCAAGCCCTCATCTATTGCAACCTGTTGGCAGCAAAGATCGAGGGAGCCATGTCCCCAGAGGCCAAGGCAGATGTATTGCGATGGTTGAACGAGTTGATGAAGCTGGACCCTTTAAGAAGAGGTCGTTGGTTGGATTTGGAGAATTCGCTAAAACGATGAAAGACATAGTCATGTGACGATAAGAGGTAGTTAGACAATAATAATAATGTCCGACAGTCGGTCGGGTACATGCACAGTACATGCAGCCACATGATACATCAGAAAAGCTGTGTCGACAAGACTTCACCGCAGGAGGCCACCATGGTACAGTACATTGCATACAGTACCTTGCGTTGGAATGTCGATAACGGATAACCTCCTACATCCATGAACATGACTGCGCGTCTATGTGCATTCTTTCATGCCATCGAAGACAGTGAGACTCGGTGGGTCAACGGCGGTGAGATCCAGATCGTAGCACATTGATGAATGCTCGGCGAGAGTGGAGCGCGGTTAGTGCCCAAGGCACGCCCGTTGAGCCCCTGGCTCTGGCTGGGGCTGGAACCACAAGCCACCGCAGTCGTTGCGGTAATGATCATTTAATTCCAGGCCACAAACAAAGCCTTAATGTCTGATTCTGCAGGAGAAGTGGCTGAGAGATGCAGCCAAGCCATCGCCATGCAGTACAGTAAATGGAAATCATGACAACTCGTTATAACTGTATCATTAACTCCTGGATTCCGTCCGTCAGGGGTGTGGCTGATGAAACTGAAGCTACTTGAGCCGTAGTAAACGTTAACAAGACACGGATTTGCTCCAGAACCGCCAATCGGACAGCGGAGCAGTTGGCATTTCCGGAGACAGGTTGTTCCAGCTGCCCAGAGGTCACGTTCAAAGACATCCCATCCGCCTCCCTCCTGCAGCATACCAATCAATCAGCACACCCAAAGTGACCTGTCATCAGATTTGTTTGTTTGTTTGTTTGTTTCATTCACTGGGCCTGTTTTCTTCTTTCCTCCGGCCTCCCGGTCGATGAACCTGTGACCATTGACGCTCCTATCTTGGTCGATGGCCCTTTTCCTGGCTCGGTGAATGTGAACCAGTCACGAACCTGGCCTCGACTCCACGCAGCGTACCAAGCAAGGGGAGGCGTTCCAAAGTTGCAAGCTGCTCAAAATGGCATCCAGCCCGGAGCCTAAAGCCTACGATGAGGTATGCCAACGAATTTGCTCCTCTCCTCTCAGACAGCAGTGCTCATGGTCCTTACGAGCAGGAGACTTTTGAGGACGCCAGCGAACCCAAGGGCGATGAAGGCCCCTCAATAGCTCTCAGCTCCTCGACACGCTCCCTGACAGATCGTCGACCCTCAAATGGTTCCGTGACAACTCCCCGCGCTGAGGACTTGCCTCCTCTGCCGTCGGCGCCCTTGGACGGCAAGAATGAAGAAGAGACGGACGACATCAATCCCACCACCCATTCGGAGGCCGAGGACACGCCTAGAAAAAGCAAGTTGCAAAAGTCACCGCTGCTGACAGCTCATCGTCTGTCCACGACCTCGCTGGACGACGTCAGTCTCGTGGGCAACAAAGAAGACGATGAGTCGCCCGGTGTGACCAGCCCAGTCCAAGAATCTCACGCAGGTTCTCCATCGGTAGCATCTCCCTCCGACTCCACTTCGAAACAAACTATGCCTTCTCATGGATTCACCTCCAGCTTGCCTTGGTCCGCTGCTTCCTCCAAACCCTCAACTTCCTCCGCCGCTCCTCCTCCTCCTCCTCCCACCCGCAAGCTCACAAGTCCATTTTCGTGGCTGTCGAGGTCGACAGCCTCAAAGGACGTGAAGTCCCCGACCACGCAGCCTACTGATAGTCGCCGAAATACGGCCGCTTCCGTATCAACACTTAATAGCAACTCTGAGGCGCTGGGTAGACTACAAGAGGGAGACGAAACCGACAACATGAGTATTGGTTCGAAGAAGCCGGGACGGAATAGCCTTAAGGATCAATTCAAGCTCCTACGGATGCGTGAAGAAGGCGTTACTTCTGACAACGACCAAGCGAGCATTACATCCGGTCGTGCCTCGGTCAGCCATGGAATCGGCAGTCCACCAAGCATCGCTGAGGAGCAAGCAGACGGTTTGCCGGTCTCTCCGCCAGCCACTGCAGGGACAACTGCATCTTCTGCATTGCAGACTGTAAACCCGAACCTTCCCCCAGGCACTGTTGCAGGAATTTCTGCCTCTGCTTCCGACGCCGCAGCCCCTATAGATTGGGAGTTATGGCAGCAAATTGTCAACCATGGCCCGGAGGCTTTGACCGGTGCCAACTCCGCCGAGTTGAACGCGGCAATCCGGAAGGGCATCCCCCAGACGATTCGAGGTGTAATCTGGCAAATTCTGGCCGACAGCAGGAATCCCGAACTCGAAGAAGTGTACAGGGAGCTGGTTGCGCGTGGTACGGACAAAGAGAAAGACCGTCATTCGAGCATGAATGGACACCCGAATGGGAGCATCGAGAAGGAGTCCTTATCCTCCTCGCGTTCCTCAGTGCGCTCAGACCAGTCCGGTTCGGCGTCTCAGTCTCCGGCGCAAGATAAAGACGCAGAAAAGCTCGCTAAGGAGCAGGCCGCGCTCGAGGCGGCGCGGAAGAAGAAGGCCAAAGAGGATGCCGAAATGATTCGGAAGTTAGAGAAGACTATCCGGAGGGATCTGGGTTCCCGAACGAGCTATTCGAAATATTTCATCTCGCAGGGAAACCAAGAAGCCTTATTTGGCCTGTGCAAAGCCTATGCTTTGTATGACGAAGCTGTTGGCTATGCACAAGGCATCAATTTCATCGCGATGCCTTTACTATTTAATGTAAGTGTTGTTGTTTTCATCTTTCCAGTAGAGGTTGATGCTAATCAGCTTGGCAAATAATTAGATGGATGAGGGCGAAGCATTTACACTTCTCGTGAAGCTGATGAACAAGTATGGCTTACGAGAAATGTTTATCCAGGATATGCCTGGCCTTCATCTTCGTCTGTACCAATTCGAGCGTCTGCTAGAGGACCTTGAGCCAGCACTGTACTGCCACCTTCGCCGAAGAGGGGTGAACCCCCAACTATATGCAACCCAATGGTTCCTCACTCTTTTCGCGTATCGATTCCCTCTGCAGTTGGTTCTCCGGATTTATGATCTCATCTTTGACGAGGGGCTAGAGAGCACAATCCTTCGGTTTTCTGTTGCCATCATGCGACGCAACGCTGAGACGCTTCTCGGCATGAAGGATATGAGCACGCTCTCAACTTTCCTGAAAGAGAAACTCTTCGATGTCTACATTGATCAGCAGCCATCGGCTAGTTCGATCTTGGAGTCGGGCTTCTTTGGAAGCTCCAGTGGGAGCGACAAGGAGATCTATCGTGCTGACGTCATGGTACAAGATGCTTGTGCGATCCCGCTGACGCAGGAAATGATCAAAACATATACTGCAGAGTGGGAGGAGAAGGTCCGAATCGAAAAGGAGAGAGAAGCGGAGCTTGAGAGCCTGAGACACACCGTTGCGATGCAGGCCGCCCGAATACGATCACTGGAAGAACACGCAGAGAAGTCGGACAAAGAGCACGTTCAACTGGCCTCGGAACTGGTTCGGTTGAAGGTTGAGAACGAGGAGCTACAGGACGCGAACGAAAGTTTGCAGATTCAAGTGCGCGAGCTCAAGAACGTCGTTGACAAGCAGCCGGCTGAGGTGGAGGAGAAACTCCGGACCGAGATGGACCGAATTATGAAGCGGAATCTCGAAGTGCAGAATGAGAACCGTGCCATGGAGGAACAGATGGCCGAGATGGAGAAGGATCTCGTTGAGACGAAGATGAAGTGGGCTGAGGTAAGCTGATTTTTCTGGTAAATTGAATGCTCTCGACTGACATCTGGCAGCTGTCTGAAAACCATGAAGCTCTGAAGCAAAAATGGGCCGACCTGCGCAAGGCACTTGATTGAGGGGACAGCTTCTCATCCTTCCGTCCAGTTTCTTCTGATGTCGACATGGACACTTTTCGCTCATCTTCTCTGTATATTTTACCGTGATGTCTGCATGCCGTCTCTCTTTCAGAGGACCAACTGCAGTAAACTTATACCCGGCAATATCAGCTTTGCATCCGACTTGATGGTATCAATCACAATGGTATGACCATTGGTTGAGTTACGTTCTATTTCATTTATTCAATGTATGACGGACGGTTGTGAGCGTGGATCATATGATGTTCCTACGCATGAGTCATTAGAGAGAAATCACGAGTCTGGTGTGTAGTATATCATCAGCAAGTCAGCATCTCAATCGCGCAATCCATGTGCGTTGCTAGCGTTCGATAAGAGATCCATCCCTGATTCCGTCAGTTTCAATAGACTAGAAGCAAATCTGGTGCGTCCATTCGATTCGACTCTTCGTCACATTCAGGATAACCACCTTCCCCGAAAAATACACAGAGCGAGAGATAACCCATATTTCCCCCCCCCCCCCCCAACACTCTTTTGCTTGCCTGTTATACTCCGTATTTACTTTACATCACACTCTCAAAATAAACCGACAACACATCCTCCTTCACCGACGCAGCAACCGCCTTCAACGCCTTATGCGCCTCGCACTCATTGTCGTAGTACTGCATGTCCTCCAGCGACGCGAAGGTCGTTTTGACCGCGACATTGAAGCCTTTGTTTCTGGGATCGGGGAAGGAAGGGCCGACGGCGAGGTGGGTTATGTATGGTTTTCCGTCCTAGCAATAAAAAATGTCAGTGAGTGATGCAAAATCGCATAGAGTGTATGGATGGGTTGATTACCTTCACAGCCGTCTTGGCGAGGATCTTGTACTGTTCCAACACGCGCTCGCGGTCCGCCTCATTGGGGATTTTGAAGAGGGTTATGCGTTCGATTGGGGCCATGGCTGTCGTCCTTATGTAGAGTAGCGCTGGGGACAATAATAAACGCAACTATACAATGATGTTGTCGTATACAGTTTATACTGTGGGGGTTATATATATATAATTCAATGATAACGGAGATATGATCGTATCAGTTGAATGAATGAATCAATCAATGTCAGATGGAAATAAATCATCGGTAAGGATGTACTCCGTACAGTATCTATCTAGGAGCATATATAGAAGACCACCGACGATATCCGAGGCGGAGCATTTCCGCAGTGGCAGCAGGCACATGGATAAAGAACTCCCCTCCTCCTTCTTCTCTACCAAGGTACGGAGTATCTAGCTGGGTATTCCCATGACTTGATCAAGTTCAGGAATCTGAAATAGTGTTGATTTTATTTATTTACTCTTTCCATTTAAAACATAGAAAGTAAACAGTGATGCATGGAATGCATGCATGCATCTTTCGTCCTTACTTACCGCGCTCCCCGCATTGAATTTCTTATACTTAAGTTCTCCTTTGGTCGATTCCCCGTGAATCCCCGCAAATATTTAATTGTACTCCGTAAAGGATGCTCCATTCCGCACTGAGCCGCTGACTGTTATTACTCCGTACCTAACCTAGGTAATTGCATAGTTAAGTTCCTGTACGGAGTACAACTACTCCCCCCCACCCCCATTCCGTCAATACCATCACAATCGCAATACCCTGTAGGATCCCTGATCTGAAGTATGTGCCGTATGCTATATTACTACATACGGCGCGGGATACGTATACTAACAGTAACTCCACGCGGACGGAGTTACTGGCATACAGAATGTTGGAAAGAGGCAGTTTCTCTCATTAATTTATTGTCTCGTGATGAAAGAGCATTGTTGTAACCTGTCTTGTTGCCTCGTCATCCGTCATCGTTCGTCAGAGGTTACCACGAATCGCCTGGTCTCTTTCAAAAGCCTCAAAAAGAGCCTTGAAGTTGCCCGCTCCGAACCCGTCAAAGTTGTTTCGCTGGATCACCTCGACAAACACTGTCGGTCGGTCAAGTACATGTTTGGAGAAGATTTGCAGCAAATAGCCCTTCTCGTCAAAGTCGACCAAGATGTTGAGCTCTTTCAGGATGTCGATGTCCTTGTTAATGGACATGTTGAATTTCGAAAGACGCTCCTTCAGAGCAGTGTAGTAGATCGGCGGCACCTTGAGAAAGGAAACTCCCCGATCCTTGAGGCGGGATACCGCAGTCACGATGTCGGCCGTTCGGAATGCAATGTGTTGCACTCCAGAGCCGCTATAGTAATCCACAAATCTAGTTTGCAGTCAGTTTACAGAACCAGATATGAAGTCAACTGACGGCTAACTCTTCGATCTGTGATTTCCTTTTGCCCTCTGCCGGCTCATTCAGCGGCATTTTGATCGCCTCAGTCGGAGAGGCAACCACAATGGACCGCATCGCAGAGTATTCACCGCACATTTCTTTGTCATCCACAGTCCAGTAGCGATGGAAATCAAGACAATCTTCATAACTGTGATGGATGTGGTTACAACAGAATATAGAATGACTTGAGGAAAGGGTCATACTATTGGACCACTTTGTCAATTCCATTCCACGGCTGATTCCCAACGCAGTGATCGATCTCGATGAAATCGATCTTGGGCAGGAACTTGTTGATGGGGTCATCCTCAAGCACTGGCTTGTACCCAGGAAGGAAAGGTCCCGAGTAAGCCTGACGATTCACCAGAGAGTGAACCGTATCACCAAAAGTGCCGATTGTCGCGACAACCACATGGCCGTGATCGGGTTCATCACCTTTGAAAGTAGTTGGAGACAGGATCGACTTTGCTCCGTGAGAAACAGCCCTATCCCAGATGGTCTGGATATCGCCCTCGATCCGGAAAGCAACATCTTTGACGCCATCCCCATGTTTTGTCAGGTGGGTATGGATCTCGGTGAGAAGGTTCTTCTCCTCTTCAGGGATGTCGTCATCCTTGACCACACCGGGTGGTCCACAGACGGGCGCGGTGAGGACAACAAAAATTGCGTCACCATTGGACACGACATAGGATGCGATACTGCGAGAGCCCGTCTCTGGTCCACGATATGCACGAAGTTTGAAGCCCATCCGGGTGATGTAAAAAGATGCTGCCTGTTTGGCATTGCCAACGTACCAGGTGATATGGTCGAATCCGACATATTCGGGACCGATGGTAGTGTCTTCGTCTGGACCCGTGTTTGGTGACATCGGTTCCTCCAGAATGAATGATAAACATGGAATCTGATGGGAGGAGAGGTGTAGGAAGAAATCAGCGTCAGGCTTCACCTGGAAGAAAGCGATGGATAACGTAAGGATATGTATGAGTAACGGAGTGATAGTAGGCAGACAGCGGCTGGATAGCAGTATCCATTATTGAGAATAAACTCCCGACAAAGGTTGGCCCGCGGAGCAGCACGTAAGGTAAAAGCATGCGTTGAAATTGAGTTTGGAATCGAAGAGCAGTGGAAGGATATTAAGTTGCCATTGACGTGTGGCATCGTCGCTCTCAAACACTGAAAGGCAAAGATAGTGGTTGACCTCACACGCAGATGCGTTTGATAAGTCCATTGGAATTGCATCTCTTAACCAACGATTAGACATTAACACAATTCGCATGAGTTTTGCTAGTAGTGATAGGAGCACCATCAGTCTACCGCAGAGGAAGCCGGCGAATCGTGACCTCAGCAGACTCACAGCTGTATGGTCTGGCCATCCAATATCCAATATCCAATATCCAGATCCAGTGCAGTGATTATCGTATTTGCCCATCTGGGTAGATGTCTGAAGGAGAAATTAGCCTCATGTCAATGGAAGCTTGGAAAACGCAGGTTGTGACATCTCTTCCCATTGCAAGGCGACTGAACATCAATTCCATGGCTAGACCGCTAATGAAATATCAAAAGCAGACTATTTACACCGTGTGGGTGTTTTCAGAACTACCGGATATAGATATCTTCTCCGAACCAGACCCTCCGAAGTATACGTCACGGTATTCGTCTTGACTCTCGTCCGCGTCGCTCGAAAGTCAAGTCTTCCAGACGACGTCAAAGGGGGATCTGGAGGAAATTCAGAGTCTTTCGGCTGGTTATTTCTCCAATGATGACGAAGAAGCAGAGAAGGAAGGGAGACACGAGTCTTCACGGGGAAGGAACCGCGGGGGGCATTTTCTACGGTAATGTTCCCTCGCTCTTTCCCTCCCTCCCTCTTCCTCTTTCCAGATCTGGATATCTCTTCGCTCCTTCCTTGTTTGTTGTATACCATGCCCTCGCCCACCTCTCCCTATGGATCTTCCAGTGTCTTGCCCGCGATGTTCCTGGAATCCGGGCACATTGCACGCAGCTCTGTCTTGCTTCCGGCATCCTGAGTCCACTGAAATTTTACCTTCCCTTTCGAGATGGAGCGAAAAGACACCCTGAATAGCGTGCTGGCAAGCTCTCCTGTTACTTCTGCAAGTCTAGTGGGCTCTCCCACTTCTCTCTCTTCCCCTCCCTCTCTTTCTCCAACCCCGACCCATCAAAACTGGACAAGGAGTCCTGCGTTTGCATTTTCTGGCTGGCTGTTTGCTCTGCTGGGATTGCTCGCAACCGTGTTCGGAAGCCAACTAAAGAGATTCTTTCTGTTAGATTATGCAGCATTCCCTTATCAAAACCGATTGATATAAGACTGACAACTGCCCTCTGCAGGTGGCTCCAGAGTTGGAGGAATCCGAATCAGCAGCTCGAGGCCACCATCCTGAGGGTACGACTGACGGCCACACGGAATGCCTTACAGCGAGAGAATCAGAGCGAGAGCGAGAGAGAGAACGAGAACAGGAAAAACGACAGAGAGAACGGAGACAGCTACAACGAGAAATTAAGCAGCTGGAGAGAGAGAGAAAGCGGGAGCAGAAGCAGATGCGGCGGGAACGACTACAACTGGAAGTGCGAATCAAGCACCTCGAAAAGTCGCAAGAAGATGACCGGAAGCGTCAGGATCAGCATCATGAAAGCCTGCAGCGGGGGCTACAAGAAATATCTGCTGACCTAGCAAGAGCTTGGGTCATCGTTCGTCGAGTGCTTGATGACAACAATCGACCAGCTTGAATGGTGTCGAATTCTCATCATAGCATTAATCAGGTAAATCAACAAATGTCCTCTCCGGGGTGTTAAATCCCATGATCGACTCAGAATCCATCATTCAAGACCGACAGGCTCTGGGCGCGACGAGAAGAGAATCTTGTATTTAATAATCTCAACAATCTCAAGTTCATCTCCCTCTTGGCCTGCGCCCTGCTTTTCCAGCGATTGATCTCTGTTCACCATCTCCGATGGCTTCTGGCGTCGCCGTATAACTGCTAGTGGTTTTGCGAGCTTCTTCACTTCACCTGTCATGCGCTGATATCGACCTGCGTAGAGGTAGACTCGTTTCATCCATTTCGTATCATCGGGGTTCAGAGGTGAGTAATCCGGGAACATGAGCTTGCCAATCTCGGTTTCGAAGGTAGTCCCCGATCCCCCAGCAGCATCGTCGCTTCCTCCGGAGAGTTCCTCTTCGGTGGGTGTAGGAATGTTGATGGTGCCTTGCAGTTCGAGAATGGCCAGTCCAGAAGGCGTCTGCAAGAGCGGAGGGAGAGGATTGGAAGTCTGATCACGCGAGTCCACGGCGGGCCGTGGATAGAGAGGTATGGATGGCATTGCAGGAATTGTCTGTACGCAGGAGCCCAGCTGGTTATATGCAAGAGGTAGTGTTCAATGCTCGTGGTGTGTTTGTTGTTCAGTGGGGTATTAATAATGATAATTTCGATCTTCTGCGCCAAGATCAAATCTTATCGGCAGTTCCCGCCAGAAAATCAAAAGATAGCACTCCAATCAATCGATCCATGGGATAGTCGTGATACTAAAATAAATCGAGCAACAATAATAGCGACCTCGAACCTGATCAACATCAATCAATCTCGTCCCCTCTACTCGTTTAGCTGCCATAGAACAACTACGATGCACTTGATCGTGTCTTCACCATTTACGTACTACGTATATCGCCATGGCAAGCATAGTGAATAGCTCCATCCTGCTTATACCCCCAGAGAAACTTTACTACACGCTCAACAATACCCTCTACTTACCAGAGAAAAAAGTACCAAATAATAGGGAGTGAAATACCTAGGAAGCACTATTCCCTCCAGAGCAAGTCGGTTTTTATTTTGGATATTGTCCAGCATCAATTTACTCCCATATATGCACAAATCCTGTACAATGGCCCTTCAGAGACAAAGGCATTCACAACACTATAATGGTGACAAAAAAAGGCACATTCACTGGATACTCCAGAGACCTGTGGAACATCAATCAATGTGTGGATGCCATTTAGGTCATTCATTCAGTATTGTTCCACACCTATTAAGGTGCACAATGAAGCGACGCTGCTTATTATTCACTTATTCCATTCTATTCAGACCAGCACAATGACTCCTTCTTGGTGGGTGGGTGATGCCGAACAATTTCTCCCTCTTTGTCACTGCAGCACAGGATCATTCCGCGTGAGAAGCAGTGTCCTGGCCTGGGTAACGTGGATATAATAAGCCTGATGCATTCCCCGGATTTACTGACTGCGTCCCCTCTTAGACAAGACGTGTCTGTGGGGTTGTTATCTGGGGCTGAACCATCAGGTTTTGGTCTTGGTCTTGGTTGGGATACATACTCAGAGGGAATGAGTAATAAAGGCAGAGCTTTGGGGTTCTAACATCAATCAATCAAGAATATACAAAAAACTCAACTTGTCTTGCCTTGGCTGCATGCGTGTTATGGTCCCTTGATCCAAGAAACTCCCTTTGGTTCTGCAAAAGGAGCTGTGAGAAAGCCTGTCCATTCATAGCTTTCCTGCATCACACGACCATCATTCGTTTTTGGAGATTTGCCCACAGAAACTCGCATCTTAGCACATCTCGGCGTGTTGACAGGTGTGACTCCCACCAGTTGTTTTGATATCTGCGTCATCCTTGTCGTTGTCATCCTCATCGTGTGGCACTACATGCATCCACCAGGACCAGTGGCATCTGCCATAACTTTGGATCCATCCATTCATCCGCTTCTGAAACTCCTCCTCCTTGTTCCGTACCGAAGATTTCTTGCTGATAGGCACCTATATCGCCCTCTAAAGGTATAGTGCACCCCGGTCTCTCGATACGTGTGGAGGTTTGCTAACCGGAGATCATGAATGAAGAAGCACACGAACGCAGCCGGGGTAGATCCGCATCTGCACATGTCGTACACGTCACGGACTTGGGTGTCGGATGAAGTCAGAGAGTTTGAAACCTACACGAGGGTGCAAGCCAACATGGTGCATATTGCTCCTGATTCACCCTTCGTTCCGACCTCCTGGGCAGAGTGGCTAGCCCATCGTTTGTTGATGAAAGAAGAGGCATACAAGGAAGGACTTCGCCAGTTGGCCATCAAGATGGAGAGAAAGACGTCAGGCTGCAAGGAGATCGTCCAACCCACATTCGGAGGCAAAGTGTTTCTGGATATCTTCTCCTCTGTGCTGTCAAGAGAATCGATATGGAGGCCTGGAGAGGTAGAGCTGCCCGCTAGAGGAGAACATGCTCCCTGGCCAGATCAGGACGAACTGAAGCATGAGGGATATCAGAGAAGTAGGTCCGGTTACAATCGCTTCCCACCTCTCCCCAGAGTTCCTGGGAATGCGACAGTGAATTGGAAGCAACGCGCACCGATCGTTCCTTTTGAATTTGATGCAGTTGGCCGCCCAACTATGTCACGCGAAGAAGTGGCACCCGAAAACGACGACATGATGAGCTTTCTGATTGGAAATTCCATTCTTCAGGAATTGGAAACTTGAAGGTGTCTTCGCTCCTTAGCAATATCGAAACAGACGCCATTTCATCATCGTTTTTCGGGGCGCATAAAATGAGGCGCTTTTCTTCTGAACGAGTGCGGAGAATGTATAGCGGGAATTTCGGAACGGTTTCGCAACTTTTTTTTCGGGTTGGATTTTCTCGCCCTTTCTTCCTGCATCCTTGTTTATGTTGGAGTTTCTTTTCATTCTTGGTCTCCTCGATGGTGGAGTTCTCGTGCTATAGTGGATTCAGAAGGCAATATTTGGCTTTGTTGATCTTCCCCCCATTTTCTCGTTCAGCGGCGAGCATCGGATGCTAGTTCGTGTGTCACCTCCTTTCCAGACTGCCCGTTGGAGGTCTTCAAGCCTCGTCTACGCAGATCGAACAATAGCAAACATAGGGCATCATGTGATTTAATTGAATGCAATCCCAATTTTCTCAAATTAGGACCGTTTGTCATGTAGACTTCGTAATGACAAATGATTGATGGTTGGATATCATTGTCATCGTCTTCATAACGTGTCTGCGCGGTCGCAGGCGTCCTCAAGGCTCCTCAATCCTCGGATAGTCTCGCTCACAAACTCTTCTGCTGTCATCCCGGGTTTGTTGAGCTTTCCATAGCGTAGATCGCTCATCTCACCAACAATCTTTCTCAGTTCTTCTAGCGTTGTGGCCGCATCCTTTTCTGCAGCAGAGATCTCACGCTCCAAGGTAGCACATGCTCTCTCCATCTCGGATAACAGGTTTGGGAATGTGTGAAAGGCGTCGGCTGGCTTATTGGACGCCTGACCAAAGAGCTGGAGATCCAGATCCATCTCGCGATGTTCGTTGACATTCATCCCATCAATTCCCGAGGCTTTTAACGCTTTCAGCAGATCTGCCTTTTGTTTTGCTCCTCTCTTGACTTCTTTGCTGATGTTCTCACTGACCAAGTCCATGTCTTGGGAGCGCAGTTCTTGTAGTTCTCGGTATAGAACTTTGATTTGTGGATGAGATTGAAGGCGCTTCGGAAACAGTTCAGTGAATTTCTGCAAAGTTATGATTGTTGGCAATGACGCGGGAGACAACAGAAAGTTACTGAGGATTGATTCCTCTGACGGCGCCATGGGGATGATCCTTTATTTAGAACACAGCAGAGGTAGAAAGCCGATCTAAAAGATGATGCTACTAAAGAGGAATCTCGATCAGAGAACAGAATTGAATCTAGTTACTCGGAGCAACTTCGAAGGGGAACTAAGCCACAGCTTGGGTTCCCGATGTGTGGAGCGATTGCTGAATGGATGGAGCTCAATAGTAACGCGTCTTGATAAAGTAGCGGTCTGTTCAGCAGAGATGAATCTATGATCCAATTCATCTAAAAGAGATCAAGCAACAGCAAGGAAAGAAGAATTCTGATAGGTAGGATAGGGGTTGAGGGTTGACTGTGTCTTAGTGTGTGACCAAAGAAAGAAGGGGGTCTGGTCTTTCTGGACTCTTCGCGGAGGGATTTCTGAACGCGCTTTTGCCTCCCGCTACCCGTTTGGTGCTCTCTCCTTCGTCCTTCCTCCCTTCAACCCCAACACGCGTTTAATGACGACGACTGAACAATAGGCACGACGATTATTCAGAGCTATTCAAGAAATAGCATTCACTGTGCATGCTTTGCCCCCTTTTCCCTTTCTTCTTTCTCTATCAAGTAAAGATACGCCTCATCGTTCTGCCATGTTCTGAGTCTGGCCTTGGGTTTCTGGAATTTTTGGCCCGGACAGCAAATAACTTACAAAAAGACTCCTTTAGCGCTCGTGGTTGCTTTCTTGACTCCTTCAGGAAGGACTGCAGAAGCTCTCTTTTTTTTTTCTGTGTGATTTCTCATCGTTCTTTCCTGTACAGTGTCTTTGTGCATCTTTTCGGTTCCCTGTGTTCGTGGTTTAGGTGCCACTTGTCTTAACTCTGACATTAAGACATTGAACTTTCAAAGACCGACGTCGACAATTTCTCTCTACGCTTGAGGACTCGGGTGAGGTCGTGAGACCCCGTTGCTTCTTGCTTGAGAAATTGGAGATCGTCTTCCACCAGAATGGCGCCGGCTAGCCATCTGACTTATCAAAGAGACGAGAGGGTCCTCTGTTTCCATCATGAGATTCTCTACGAAGCCAAGATTCTCGACATAAGACACACCGATCCGGAGGACCGGAAGAGTCCTTATGAGTATTTGGTCCACTATAAAGGATGGAAAAATACGTATGTATCCATTTCTTTCACTCTTGCTCTTTGCGTTGATACGATCGACTTTTGCAGACTGCCTGGCAGCTCTTGTTTCAAAATTGTGATTCGAGCACATTTCTGTTGTTTGATGCGTTGATGACTGTTTCTACTTCCTTGCTATCTTCAGCAACTTGTTGATCGGTTCTCCTAACCACGGGTTGAGGGGAAGAGTTTTCCTTGGCGGCAGGAATAGACAAATTCCGCTAACACGACTTATACGAAACAGTTGGGATGACTGGGTTCCCCAAGATCGCCTCCGTAAATTCACGGAGGAAAATCGAGAGCTGGCTGCGACTCTGCGGCGTGATGCAGAAGCTGCTCTCCGTCAGCGAAGCGGCCATAAAGGCTCCAAGAAAAGGGCAGGTTCTGACAGAGATTCCGGCCGCGGCAGCGAAGAGAGGCAATCGTCTGTTCCTGCCAGAGGCACCAAGCGAGCTAGAGACAATGAAATTGAAAGGGTACGCAAGTCACCATTTTTCCCCGCAGAATGGCTATTATCTCCCCTTTTGGATTAAAGGGAGACAGCGTCTTGTATCGTCACTAGGACGCGATAGGCAGTTATGGGACGAAGTTCTCTGGATTGAGGGACTTTCTACTGACCAAATTGTAGGAGGATCAATTTCATTCGCGGCCGTCGGTTCGCATCACACTGCCAGACAATCTCAAAGCAATCCTGGTAGATGATTGGGAGAATGTGACCAAGAACCAGCAGGTTGTTGCACTGCCTGCTCCCATCCCGGTCAACGTAATTCTCGATACTTATGCCGAGGAGGAGAGGGCCAAGCGCACTAATCCTGCGGACCTGGATGTCCTCGAAGAGGTCATTATGGGCATTAAAGAATACTTCGACAAGTCACTTGACAAGATTCTTCTGTACAGATTTGAGCGTGAGCAGTATCGCCTTCTGCGTCAAAGATGGGAGGCAAGCTCGGGAGACTTTACCGACAAAGGCCCGCTCGATATCTACGGAGCACACCATCTGGTCCGTTTATTTGGTAAGTCAAACATCGATAGCAGATTTTTTTGGGTTCTTGCTCATCAAGTGTCCAGCGACAATGCCCGAACTCATTGCGCAAACAAATATGGACCAGCAATCCACAAACAAGCTCCGCGAGGAGCTTTCCAAATTCACGCTTTGGCTGAGCCGGAACTCAGAAAAGTATTTCTCCAACAAATACATCAACGCTAGTAGCGAGTACGTCGAGAAGGCCACTGGTGTCCCGAATCCGAATCCGGGAACAGCCACCTCTCGCCTTGTTTGAGCATGAGGTCTCGCGATCGATCTCTTCTTTTTCTTTTGTGCACAAAAGAGGACAAGACAGCAGGGTTTTGAGATCATTTTTTTTTTCGTTCTAGCGATGTTTAATTCCATCTTGATTCTCCCCTCCCCTCATTGGCTCCTCCTCTAGCAATCATTCAACCAAACAAAGCGTTGAGCAGCATTGATTGACTATTGGAACACGCAACAAACGGTCAGACGACAGTTTGCAAAAATAAAAGCCACTACTTGGAGGGCACATGCCGATGTTGTGTATTACTTGGCTGGCGGATGGCCGTTGTTTTCGTTAATTATTATTGTCTCCTTTCCTTTTGGGTTCTCGTGCTATTTTTTGTGAAAGGCGTGTTTTGTTTGTGAGTTAGGATTTAGGAAAATGGTCTCGTCTCGTCTCGTTTCGTTTCGTTCTAGATAACTACGTTTTCAGTTCATCGCTGCCTGTCCTGTCTCTCTACATAATGGGAAAAATAGACGGAAGAAAGAAAGAAACGTTCGAAGATCAATTTCCGGTCATAGGACCAGTTAAATAAATAGAAGGAGAAGTAATAAACAAGATAAGATCGAGAAAAGAAAAGAAAAGAAGAAGAAGAAGAAAAAAGAAAAAGAGAACCCCCTACTCGGTCAGTACTCCCAACCCAACCCACAGGGCCTAGATAGAAGTAGAAAAAGAAATGACAAGACAAGACAAAAATCTACACAACCAGCCTCCTGGCATCCTCGACCGCACATCTCGCCGCACGCTTCAATTCCAACTTCCAGTCCGCTTCGCGCCATTTTTCCCACGTGTTCAGGCCCTCGCGCGTCTGGATGCTCAGGGTGTCGTACCCTTGCTTGATGATCTGGTGGACCTCGCGCGGACCGAGGTTCTTCTTCCGCCTGGCGGGGATGGGCGCGGCAGTGCCGTTAGTCGTCGCCGTTTCGGCCTTGGTATTCTCTGGTTGGAACAGGAGGGAATGAAAGTGCGTGGACACGGAGATCAGAGTGTCGATGGCGGCGACGTTGTTACCCGTCTCCGTACCGACAGGGGTCAATTTGTAGACGTCGCGGAACTTATTGATAATGGGGCCGGTCTCGACGATCTTGTAGAACAAGTCGTCGTAGGATGCAGGATCCGGGAGGAACGTATCACCCGCTGACAGGGAGAACGCGATCAGATCGACGAGAGAGGTGGTCAGGACATTGACTTGCGGATTAGAGGAGAGATCGGAGGCATAGGTGGTTAGGAAGCGCATGAGTGACAGTAGAGTACGCCAGAGCTCAGACCAGTGATATGAGAGCCGTGTTTTGTTCGATGAGAGGTACGTGAAGAGACGGAGGAGGATAGCGATAGTATGACTGATTTGTTCGGTTTATGTCAGATTCAGAAAACAACCAACAAGAGAAAAGCATTTGTTTGGTTAGGATAGAAACTCACCAGTATAAGTTGGCGTCGAGACGGCGACGGAGATTGTGCGAAATGGTGTCGATCATAATGTCGAATATGACAGTCGCCAGGACACGCTCACCCGAGACGAGAGGGAGATATGGTTGCCGTTGCCGGCACAGACGGACAGTGCGCTTGCTGTCATCGCTACATATCCGCTTGCACAGGACCGGGTCTTCGACCAGGATCCGGAGAGTGAACAGGTTCAGCTCTGCGTACTGTGCGACCCGTTCAGACCGATACGCATGCTGAAGCAAATAGGATGTCAAGGATAGAAAACTCGAGAAGGGAGACTCCTCGTTACGCTTTTCTGGCATGTATGTAACGAGGTTGTATCCAAAAAGCTTGTTCGCGTTGACAAAGTCATATGTAGCCAAAAGGATGGCCGCTTCAGGCTCGGGTCTACAGAAGCGGTATTAGTTCTCACATCGAAAAAAAAGGGGTCCTGGTTGTCACCTACAACGCAGTGAACATCTCCTTCGCTTCTTCTGCAGTAGGGGGGGCAGGCTTTTCTTTGGCTCCTGGAGCCAATGCTCTCAGGCCAAAGAAGATGAGAGTGCTGGTCAGCGTCCAGCCTTCTGGGAGATCATCCTGGACGGCGACGTAGCCGTTTCGCAGCGCGGCACAGGACTGCCCCGTACCCTTAACAATCTTTTGGATCGTAGCCTCATTCACAAAATCATCAAGTCGTTGCTGATAAGGATTTTGAAACTCGAATTTATTGTAATTCGCCAATAAACCAAGGAGCAGGAAAGGCTCCAACACGTGAATAGGGGTATCGGAGTCATGTACAAACTGGATCTCATCAGCGCGTCTTTCTTTCATGTCGCAAACAGGGATTTACGTACCTTCATGAGAGAAGGAAAGAGATCACGATGAGTAAAGTAAGAGACAAGACCGGTCTTGTAGGCTCCGCTGACCATAGAGATGGCCGTTCGGATAGCCTTCAGCCGAAGGTCGACTGTATTATCATTTGCAATACGTTATTTCTATGTCTCAATTATAAGAACGGACGTATTGACTCACAGCTGCTGCCATTGCGGATGATTTTGTCCAAGACGCCGACAAAGTCGGAGAAGACCTGATCGACTTCATCGAGTCCTGCTAGGATTGTGATGGTGTCTGAACTTGGGTTGGTGTATTTCTTCACCAAGATACTGCCCAGAAAGGCAGTCAGCGTCTGGCCCTTCTTTAGTAGATGACTCGAGAATGGATAAAAACGAAGCAAGGAGTTGACTAACCTCGAGCGCATGCAGATCGTTGGGCGAAACTCCAGACGCAGCTTCCCGGATGGCCCGAGCGAACAGCTGCTGAGTTTGCGCCTGACACGAGAATCAGCAAAAGCGTCTTAAGACTCTAGGAGAAAGAGTTTCGAAGACGAAGACTAAGAAATAGAGTTCCGCTGGATATGTCATACCTGCAGACTCAATGCATCATCTGGCTTCAGATCATCTAGGATCCGATGCAGCTGCTTTTTATCTGGGGGAAGCAGGAAAAATTCTCTCCAGAATCCTTCACTAGGTTCTGCGAAATCTGATGTCTACAAGATCAAAATCAGTTCTGATGGCGCGAGAGAGTTTCGAGGTGGAAAGATGCCTACTCGAAACAGAGTCTCGTAGAGTTGCACGATTTTGGGCTGGAAGGTCTCCGGTCTACTCTGCTGGGTCAGGGGTGAGGCTTCCATGGCTATTATTCAAGAAGATCAGACAACGCTGGAGTTATCTAGCGAGGCATCGCAACCATGATGAGCATTCCTGACACAGTGGTCGACCTCAGTTTGTTCCTTTAGGCTTCTCGTATCTCATAATAAATGTATAACTGGCCAAGTCACAGTTTAATGAGGGTGCACCAGCCACGCGTCGTCAGCGGAACGCCACAGCACGGGTTGCTCAGCCACGACACGAGGATTAAATAATCTATTCGAGCGATCATCTTCTCTTCCCTTGATGTCGGAATAATAGGGGGATTAACTTTTCCCTCAATAACAGCTCTTAATATCTAATCGGATCTCTATCTCTGATGACGCAAATTGGATGATATCTGCAGTTTCAAGACGAAGTCTTTCGTCATTAACTAAACCTTTTCTGCTCATCGTATGATCGCTGGGCGTTCGGGTGCAGGGGAGAGTGGCGCCAGTGCCACACACGGGGGACGCGTAGAAACACCTTAATGCTGATTGGCCAGCACCACAGCACCGCATGACAGCAGCTGAGAACAGCCGAATCCCGGAGATCCTTAAGCATCTTCCCGCGGACAACGAAAACAGAGCAAAGAAAGACCTCCTTGCACCACCTTGGTCATTCCCTCTCGCTCACCACGCTCAATCGACAGCACTTCAGCAGCCTACATGAGAATACAGACCTAACAATCTTTTTTTCTACGTTATCTTTCTTCTCCATTGCTCCCTTTCTACAGCACCATGTCTTTGTGTCGGGCCCTTTGCCCTCTGGTGACATCATCCGCGCCCATGTTCAGCAGATTTGTCAGAGCAGGATGCGCCTGCACATCGCGCTCCTTTTCGTCATATGGGGGGATCTATCGATCCTCAAAACGTGACATGCAGACCGCAACGGCTTTCCGACCTCATACCCTCCCTGATAATTTTCCCCCGCCTCGCAATATTGGTATCCCTGACACCATCGCCGCCGATGCACCATTCAACACGGAGAGAGGCACAGCACAGAGCCTCAACCAAGCCAGGTCTCCTGCAGGACAGGCCTCAGACCTGAGCTCAACAGTCAGTGTGAGAGAGGGTGAAGCACAGAAGCCGACGCCTGTTGATTCTTCTGCAACTGCAACCACATCGACACTGTCCCAGGAGACGACGAAGCCCCGGCGCTCTAAGCTTCGCCCCAGGAAAGCGGCCATGACACTAACGCCAGCCGCCATTCAACAGCTGCGCACCCTGCTGTCGCAGCCGGAGCCAAAGATGATCAGGGTTGGCGTGAAGAACAGGGGGTGCTCGGGCCTTTCATACCACCTGGAGTACGTCGAGAAGCCCGGCAAATTCGACGAGGTCGTGGAACAAGATGGAGTGAAAGTCTTGATCGATAGCAAGGCTCTATTCAGCATTATTGGAAGCGAGATGGATTGGCAGGAGGATAAATTGAGCCAAAAGTTCATATTCAGAAACCCCAATATAAGTAAGTTGCCCACCGGATGCCTCAATTCTTCCGAACGGATGCTAATTCCCTAAATAGAGGAACAGTGCGGGTGCGGAGAATCCTTCATGGTTTAGTCGAATTGTCGAATACTCTGTATATATGTAACGGGTTATCTATTACGGTGCATCGGGCGGCGTTTTGCTACGGTAGACTTTGTCTTCGGTTTATATCATGTCTATATAGCTGTTATCGGATTCAGTGGAGAACTTCGAAAGGTATTTCAACTTCCGAGTTACTCTCACCTCATGGTCTCTACGTCTTTTTGAGCTTTTTTTTATCTGGGCTGTCCGCAATGGGCAATGCTTTTGTCTTGTCTAGAAGGATGGGTTTTCTTTGATAGATAGATACTACCAATCTCTAGGTATTTAAGATAATATTCTTCAAAGCCCTCAATACAAGTATCCCATCTTTATGCGGCTATGTTAATAATGCCACCCATTTGTAATCAGTATATCACGTGAGCCACCGCCCACGTGTTAGCTGCCCAGAATGACGCAGGTACTCCAACCGATCTCTCTCCGATAAGATGGACAACTAACCTCCCCTCTTACCGGAGAGATAATACTCTCCTGAGGCTCAAAAGGTCCTCAATTCACGAGAACCATGGATAATTCCCATTCCGCATTGCTCACATCTGAGCCTGGTTCTGGAACCGCACTCCTCCTGACAATCCGTTTCTCGGCGTCCATCCCAGATGTCCAGCTCGAAATCCCATCCCCTTCCACTACCACCGCAGCCGGTCTCAAGCAGCTAATTCGGGCCCGTCTACCGCCGGATCTCGCCAACCACCGCCTGCGACTCATCTATTCTGGCCGCGGCCTCGAGGATGGCGTCCCGCTGTCCACTTCCTTGAAGCTACCCCCGTCGCTGTCGCCATCGCCGCGAGCGAACACCCCAACCAGTTATCAAAAGAATGCCGAAAATGGCGACGATAAAGGGAAAGGCAAGGCTCCGGTCCGCGACCCGCCCTTGCCGCGGCTCTACGTGCACTGCTCCATCGGAGACATCGTTCTCTCGAAATCAGATCTGGCCGCCGAAGCGGCCATGGCCTCGACGCTTCAGGAGCCCCAGACAATAGCCTCGCAGCAGCAGGAACAGGCTCGGCAACAACAAGAGGAGTCCATGACGACACCTGCGCCTCGCGGGTTCGACCGCCTGCTCGCGGCGGGGTTCACTCCGGCCGAAGTGTCGGCGCTGCGGTCGCAGTTTCTCGCCCTGCAGGCTGTCTCCCACACGCCAGATACGATGCCCTCTGGGGCAGAGTTGCGCGAGCTGGAGGATCGCTGGATGGACGAAGGGTCGGGGGCCATGGGGGGTGCTGCTGGTGGTATCGTAGGAGGCGGAGGAGGACCGTTCGGCGGGGACGATGACGGGGGGTTGGGCTCCGGGTCTCACGGCGCGCTGGACGACATGCTCTGGGGCGCCGTGATGGGGTTTTTCTGGCCGATCGGGTGTGCGATGTGGTTGCGCCGGGAGGAAGGCGTGTGGAGTTGGCGGAAGGGATTGGCGGTGTTTATAGGCGTCGTTGTCAACGTTGCGTTTGGCATGGTGAGGATCATGAATTGATCGAGATAACGTTCTATTCTGCATTTACATAGATTTGCTGGATATTTCGAGTGGGTTGGAGTTTTGGAGTTGTGTCGATCGATGGATGATATTGATACCCCAGGAATTGATTGAGCTGTCAGTTAATAGATTTTTGTTGTTGTTACTTTTTGTGTCTAACTTGACTTCAACGAGGTAATAAGGAATAAAGGATTCGATTGTTGGATCGTGTATCGAGCGAGTTTGATTCTCTCATCTGACCCATAACACTGTATTATCGAGGAGTCCAATGCCAATGCCATTCATACATAACAATTACCAGACATTCGACGTAAAGGGACGTAAAAAACGACAGCGACAATAATAACTCAAAGAATCGAGGAAAAAGAAAAAACTGCGGAATTCATGCCCAACGCCTGCAAGATGAAACGAACAAAACAAACAAACAGAACCAAGAAAGAAAGAAAGAAAGAAAGAAAGAAAGAAAGAAGAGAACGCTCAATGGAACTTGCTATAGATAACGGCGAAGATCAACAGAATCAGAACGGTGATGATAGCGATGGTGATTAGCCGATTCGTAGCCATCCTTCCAGCAGCAGACTTGTCAGCAAGGTACACACCCCCTATATGTGCGCAAATAAATATGGTAGGGAAAGAAGGGTGTAGTACCTACGAGCCATGCCCTTCAGGGTCTTTATACTCGTGTCCACATATCCCTCACTTTGATGCAGATTCATCCTCGTGCGCTCGATGGTCTCCCGCTGCTGATGCAGATCAGCCAGCGTGCTGCGCCCAATGTCCTCCGTCTCCAGCGCGATCCGCTGGCTCTCCTGTAACCGGGCGGAGCTGCGCTCCAGCCGCTCCGTCCCCGAGAGCAGTTGCTGTCTCTGTTCGAGATGCTTGTCTACGGCCTCGGGATCGTCGGTGTAGCGGTCTCCGAAGAGCGCCCTGCGGTCATCCGAAAGCGATTTGAGCTTGCGCTTCAGTTCGTCGATGTCACTCGCATAGTTGCGGAAGCGGATGTTGACTTTCGATCGGGTTGCGGAGGGGATGTTCTGTTTCTCCATCCGCATCTGATCGAGCTGTTTGTTGGGGGGTGTGTGTCAGTTGCACCGTCGCCGGGCAGCAACGAACTGCAGGGCTACCTACCAGTTCATTAGCCTCTTCAAGAGCCCTTTCCGCTTGTCTGATAGCTGCTTTCCTCTGCTCTCCGCTAGACTCGGCGATCTGGTCCAACTTCTGGTTCAAGTCCGCCTGGACGAGCTTCAGTTCCGCCTCATAGCTGCTGAACAGCTCGGACCCGGCATCCGTATCGAGCGGGTTCGCCATGTCGATAGGTCAGGTTTGCTAGATGATGCGATGCGAAAAGGGTTTTGAGCGGAGAGACCGGGATAAGCAACGTTGTCGCCTACGTATGTAATACCCCGTACAGCACTTGCCGTTGGGAGGTTCACTTGCCGTTGGGAGGTTGCACGCGGGGGCGAATGGTGACTTGAGGAGAGCAGAGATAGGTCAGATGTTCGTACTGGGGTTGGAGATATCTCTCAGGGTCCCGCAAACCAAATCATTCCTAAGAAGAGCAGAGAGATGATGGTAGTTGTGAGGAGAGATGGCGATGGGCTAATGGCGTTGACGATGGCCGACGTTGGCGGATGCCGCAGACAAGTCGGGTTCGTTCCAGGCAGGCGTTTCGAACTACCTAGGTACGCATGCAGGACAACACCTGCATGACATGGTGATCCTTTCCACCATCTACATAGTATCAACTACCCAGCTAAGTGAAGTAACTAAGCAGGAGGCAAAATATATTCTGTTCCAAGGTTGGTTAGTTGTGTATGAGACGTAGTCCTCAGATCGATGGACATTGATTCCCCGCCGCTGGTACCCCAGACGGGCCGTCTGTCGTCATCCAACAGCTTCGCGTTTAGCCCCCCTCTCTGTGATAAGAGTAATATCCACCGGTAAACATTGATGTCCTTCGTCTTGCCATTTGTCTCGCTTTTGATGAAAACCCTCCTTCGCAGGAAGGACTTGCTTCTTGTGACATTTATATATCCTACCTAAATATGTAGGATCATCCATAAACGGATAACAAGAGAGAGAAGGTGAGATAAAAAAGGTATACTTCATTATCAAGACTTCAAGTTCGTCACTCGTCTCTTTTCCTCTTTTTATTTTTTTTTGAAACTCTCGCTGATTGATAGACTATTGTTACAACAACAAGCAGATAGGATAGAAAGTGTAGCTTCAAAAGAAAAAAAACTCACTTGCTCCAAATCCCGCACCACTTTCGCAAACATAACAAGCCAACTAATCATTCAATAATTTCAGAACTTCATTCCTCACCACTAACTACCCCGCCTCACATCATATCCATCAATCATTCATGAGATAAAGTTGCCATTTTCCTGGCTGACAATGTTTGCGCTGCGTTTCGCATCGAGAAACAGGTCCTCGCACTCGGCGACATCCGCCACGTCGATGCCACCCGGTCGGCCGTTCACGCGGGCGAGGATACTGGCCGGGGTAAGAAGTTGGAGTGCATACCGCAGGCTGACCTTGTTGCCGTGTTCGGCCACTCTGTCGAGAGCTGCATCGGTGATGTTGAGACCCTCTGTCTTGGCGCGCAGGCGGACAATGGTCTTGATTTCCTCCGGGTTGTAAGGGTGGGTTGGGATGATGAGAAGGCGCGCGAGAAGATCGGGAGGAATACCGTGTGCGGCGATAATGTCGTCAGTGCCACGGATGACGGTGTTGCCGCGATTAGACGCGAGGATGACAATCGGGGAGATGGGGGATTCGAGGGCGCGGTTGAGGTAGGTGAAGCATTCGATATCGAGCATATGGACCTATTTCATGCAGTTAGACCTAGGCCCAGGACGTATCGAAGTAATCGAGTGGGGAAAGTACCTCGTCAATGAACAGGACACCAGGGACGAGCTCCGCAACGCCCTGGTCGATATACCGGCTAACCACCTTGTCGATTTCCTGTCGCAGCTTGTCGGTGATCTCGGTCTTCTTCGGTTTCATGAGCTGTCCCATCATGCTCATCACATCCTGCCCGCCTTGCGGCCGTGCGTTCGCCATGTCCAAGTCGTGCAAGGTCACATCTTGAACGATCTCCTTCTTCTTATGTACCTCGCCCTTGGGTACTGGCACGTACTCTTCCGCTTCGAGGTCAAACTCCGTAGCGTATGCGTCTGACCGGCCGACTCGCTTGCATGCTCCAGTGTTCGCTTCGATATAAATAACATCTCCAACGGTGACACGCTCCTTCTGAATAGCTTCGTAGATGCTGGGATCGAGACGTAGCTTCTTCGTTCCTTTTGCCGACTTGAGACCAATGATCAGATGGCTGATCGTCTTCCCGTAACCACCGAGAGGATTCTCTGCCTCCTCTGGAGTGAGCTCGGTGACCTCGCCCTCATAAACCTCCTTGGTTTCACGGACTCGTAGGCCTGCGCCCTTGTCAGATCAGCCAGCAAAACACAGCAGCCTCAGAACATACCAATAGCCCTCCGAAAGTTCTCCATGAGAGCTTCCGTCTTCTTCACTTCGGCTGAAAATACCTCGCTTCCGACAATGGGACAGAAGGGGACTTTCGTACCCAGCTCTTGCGACACGGCCAACGCAAGAGCCGTTTTACCCGTTCCAGGTCCACCAGCAAGAAGAACCGCCCGCCCTGCCATCTTTTTCGCCTTGATCAAATCTACTACCACGCCGCATGCCTGTGAAAGAGCTCAAGCATTAGTTCCTCGTTCTGATCAAGTAGATGTACCAGCGCGCACCTCTCTGGCAGCAGTCTGCCCCACCCAGCCATCTGCAGAAGGTTCAGCAGTGCCATCTGGACGTAACCCCAGGCCTTTAATATGCGTGTGCGCTGCCGTTCTGTTCTCTCGCGAGCTCCCTTTGACTTCACTGATCTGCACCATGTTGGAGGGATGACGGCTTCAAATAGAAGCCAGGAAACAAGTCGTGAGGGTCCAGATGATAAGAGTAGATGAGTGGTCGGCAATAAGGAAGAAATATCGTCAACAGCAGTACAAGGCCGTAAAATGGCAGGCTGAAAAAGGTGCGCAGGGGAGCTTTCAGATGTTCGATTGTCGGCGTTGGGCCTGCCTGAATTTCGCGCGCAAGGCTGACCTGGTGAGCCAATCATGTCCTGTCTGCGCCAAGGCGGTCACCACCAAAGTCTTTTCCGAGCGCATGTCACGGCGCTTCACTTACTTCCACCTGCTGGTGCCCATCCCACCAAGCAGTGAATTCTTTGCAAAGCACTTGTTTTCTGTTATGGTCAAGCCTTAATTATCCTTCCTACTGTCACAATGGCAGGGCTATTGACAAAAATGCCGCTGTCTTTGCCATCTCTCACTACGGCATTCCGCGGGCTTTCATTGACTTCAACCCGCTGTTTCTCCACGACGCTTCCCACACAGAAGACAAAGAAGCTTCCGGAATACATCCCGCCCTATCCTTATGGCCCGAATTATCTCTACAAGCAATCCAACAGTGGTCTGTATGGTGGCGTGACGATTCAATTCGGAAACAAGATCTCCAAGGGGCGGAACAAGGGTAAAACGCGGCGATCATGGAAACCGAACGTCAGGCGGAAGAAGCTGTGGAGCGACGCCCTCGGGGAGCACGTGTTCATCAAGGTTACGCGCAAGGCCTTGCGGACGATATGGAAATCGGGCGGATTGGATAACTACCTCCTGGATGACCGACCGGGGAGGATCAAGGAACTCGGTGTGTTCGGATGGCAACTGAGATGGAGAATCATGCAGACGCCCAAGATCCAGGAGAAATTCCGGGAAGAGAGAAAGAAATTGGGGCTCCCTGAACCACCCTCGTTTGAAGAGTGGCTGAAGGACAAGGAAAAGGAACTCAAGGAGAGCGTCGAGAAGGATATCAACATCAAAGATCGGACCAAGCCGACGATATCTCCGACACCCGGAACACCCATAGCGAAGAAACCGGCCGCACATTGATCGACAGACAAGATGAGATGGTAGAGAGAAACATTGTACTATACCGTTGTCATGGAAGGAAGCGGGTTGGTTGACCGGGTTCAGGACAGTTCTTCCAGTTCCTCCAGTTCCTACCTGTTAGCTCCGTTGGAGGAGTTGGCACAATCTCTTTCCGGGTTCATATGATATTTCCTCCGAACCCACTATGTATATCAGACTTTTCATTCTTATTCTCGCTCGATGCGTTGAATCTATGTGTTCTCTATTTCCAAGTCTAATTGGCAGAAGAGTATCCACTAATACTGGCCAATGAGGATAACTAAGCAATAGCATTAAAGCATTAAGAATTAAAAAAAGTACAATCACCGATATAAACAATGTCTGATCGACCCAGTGCGATATGGACAGAATGCGAATCCCTAGATTTCAATCCAAGAAACCGCGTCGTGGAGGTCGTTGTGGGGAAAATCCCTTGCTCATGAAAAACCAAATCTTGTTCTTCAGTAGACAGACGTACAGTACATGGACTCATAGATGCAAAGAAAAAAAAGAACAGGAAAACACAGAAAACAAATCTACAACAAGGCTTGTTAGTAGATTCGCGCCCTCCCTTCCAGGCTCCTAGCTAACCAAAAAAAAAAAATGAAACAAATTCCCAGAACACCATCGAATCACTCCAATGCAGGAAACAAAACAAGAAATAACCAAGCAGAAAGAAAGCAAGACGAATAAGATCAGGTTGCTTTCTGATCGTATGTCGCATGCCAGGTATTGTAAAACGGTTGCATCTCCTGTTCGCAGTTCCGAGTGGGATCGGTGTCACACCCGGCAAAGTGGATGACAAAGTCCCCGTCATGGTAGGTACCGTTGACGGCGCCGGGGGATTTCTGGCTGTAGGAGTTGAAGATACGCTGAGGCACGAGGGCCAGTTTGGTGAGAATGGTCGGATGCCATTGGACGATGTGGTCCTATACGCAAGGAAGTATCGTTAGCTCTCTGATTCTCTCAATTTACGGATAAAGGAAAAGCTTGAGAGAGGACAGTACCAATGCATGTTTCTCCGCCTTTGCAAAATTGTAGCTTCGGTATAACGGGTCAAACCAGACATCTAAAAAGAAGCGCGCCCAGTCCCCTTGTTTGATTATGAAGCCTCCCGAAGTTAAATCTTCTGCGTCCTGGGAGAGGACGAATTCGACATCCCTGCCCTTCAGATGCGAAAAGGTCTTGATCACACTGTCCGGAGGCACGACGGGGATGTCCTTCAGCATCAACGATTCAAGACGCTTGTGGTCCATGACATGCGACGTGAGCGAAAGACGCGGGTTCATGATCAAGGCATGCGGACTGAGGTGGAAGAAGTAGGTGGAATGAGGATACACAGTCAAGGCATGCCGAACCGCTGGGACAATCGCCCAGCTCCGAGGGGCGTTATTCAGGGTATATGCATAGTCGGACGTATTTGCGAAGAAGTTGACATAGCCTACAGTATCACCATTAGCATCTTCCGACTTTCTTTATAATTCTCGAACACAGCTGTCAGCAGCACGGCTGGGCAGCAGATATTTACCATGTCGGGCGGCATAATCCTCCCTATTCCTTTTGATCTTCTGAATATAGCTGTCGCTCAACGCCTCGCGATCCAGAACCGTCACAAGAACAACATTTGGCGTTCCAGATGGAATCGCAGCTGCGGCGGGGCCCGACGAGGACGAAAAGATGCGAGAGAGGAGAAACAGAAACGACACGAATACGAAGCCAACAAGGGCAACAGTCTTCAGCTGTCGGCGGCGCTGGAAGGAGAATCGGGAGGAACGAGGAGCATAAGGGGGAGCATGGGAGGACTTCCGGGGAGGTAAAGCGAATTGCATCGCGAACCGAAGAGCTCGCTCCCAGCGCTGAGATGCTGGGAGAGAAACAAGGAAGGGCAGTTCAGGTTCCCGCTAACCAAGACATTTCACAGTTCTTATTGTTATTCCCTTAAGGCCCTGCTATTAGAGGCCACTGCGACAAGTGTCTGTTCCTTCGGTTGTCCGCAATCATCGATAGCCACAATTCCTTTAGGTTAGGCCATCTATGCCAATTGCCATATGTGGACCGGATTATTAGTAACTCCGACTGGCATGAACACAATACAGTAGTACACAAATGCCTCAGTTCTAAGATTGCACCGTACGACAGTATGTAGCAAGGTTTGGTCATTGTGTGACAAATATCTTATTTTATTGGTTACTCCTTATACTGGTTGTGCGGGTCCGATCCCATTGCGACACCATGTATGAAAACTACTCCCGTAATAATAAACAATTACAAGTCCAGGCGATTCTTATACCCCTGGGCTTTGTCATAGAAATGCCCTGACATAGCCTCATAGGCCCCTCCAGCATGAAAGGCTGGGCCAGCTCTTCCGCAGTAGCCGACATTGCCAGTTGCTAACGATCTAGAAGATCCCCGGCAACATGACAAACCTCTTCCGCTTGTACCGGTCACCAAATTCCTTGCGGTATCGGCGCTCCTTCTTCGCGGCCCAGCTCATCATCTGCAGGGTGCCGACGACGGTGAAGAGCAGCACACTCCAGCTCAAGCCAGTGACGAAATAGATCCCAATCCAAGCAACGACCTCGAACATATAGTTAGGACAGGTCACTAGGCCAAATCCAAACCCCTTGGGGATTCCTCTTTCCGTGGTCCCAGGCTTGCGCAAGTCTCGCAACACCAAGTGCGCGTTCAAATTGGCCAACTCTCCAAAGACGAAGAGGGCCAGTCCGGTGTACAGCAGGATGGGATTGAGGTTGTCTGTCGCAGCTGGCGAGTCTGGACGGAAGACCCAGTATGCGAGGTTCACACCGGCCAGAATCCAGTAGTGCGCACAGTTCTTGAAAATATTGCGAACCGGCATGGTCGCGAGGCTGAAGCGGTGGATGAAAATGGTCTCGATCTCGCGCTTGATGAAGTGCAGAGTCAGGAGCGCGCAGACAATGGCCTGAGTCTTCGACGGCTCGGGAAGCGGTTGGTCGAAGTTGAAATACAGGTACGGTCGCAGGACGTAGAGGAAGAGCGCGGGGAAGACCAGCGGACCGAGGTACTCAATAATGTAAACGGTCCGCCATCCGATCTGAGGGCCTGAGAGTTTTGCCGAAAGAAGATAAGCCCTTGCCATGAGAGATTGACAGGACTGGGTAGAGCCGGTTATTCTCACGTACCAAGATCCTTCACATAGATGATGCTCTGGTTTCGGAGCCCCGTGTCATAGAGGGTCTCCTTGCCGTTGGGCACCAGACTGCCATCGCTACCCTTGGTGACTCTCAATCGATGGATTGAATATCCCGACTTCTGGGCGAGTGTGTTGTAGAGCTCATGCCCTGAGGCATTGGCGGCAATGTTGATCTCCTTTGGAAGTTTCCGGATCGGCTTTCCTGGTGGCACGTTAGCCTTGCAATTGACACTTACAAGCCCTTTCAATGTATGACTCGTTGGCCGCCATCGGTAGATGTACCTCTGGGATGCACAGTTAGGGCAATGAGATCGGATGACATCTTGATCGTGGCTGGGGTGCCTTTGCAACCTGGTTACCGTATCTTCTAAGGCAGCCTTTCAGCAGGGGGCCCCTGGAGGAAGAATGGATGCTGTGTTTGTCGGAATATGGCTCTGAAATAAAGATAATAGGAATAGCAGACGGGAAAGCAGCTACCCAAGGGTGCAACTTGACAAACAGAGAAAAAAAGATTAAGATTAACGTGTTCCCCTGTCACATGATAAAGCATGACCGCCTACTCCGTCCACGGGCATCCAGCGGAGCCTAATAGCTTAGTTAAAAGATGCCCCGCTGCAGGTCCAAAAAAAGGAAGAATACATCTAAGAACGCTGCACGAGGAAACAAACGAAAATGGAGTATGTACTGTTCATACTTTGTTTTGCTTATCATTGCTATTGAAATTGGAGAAAAGGAAGAAATAAGAATAAAAATAAATAAGTAATGCAGCAACGTTGAATCTTCAGAGATGTTTTAGCAGCGTCTTCAGTCTCCACCTGAGGCTGGAAGATCATGGTTCGTCCATTGGTTACCATCATTGAGGTTCCAGCCAAAAAGCGCGTTGTGATGGTGATCGGACCACGACAGGTACCATGGGCTGATCCCGAGGTTTCGACATTGCATTGTGAGCCTTTTATCATTACTGCTAGTCCCCGGCTATCTGCCACAACGTCAGGGGACACATGTCAGCTGCCAAACGCATTGATATCAATTCGGCTGCCCACTGTCTCATCGGCTGCTTGGGGTAGCGTAAAACCATACCCTGGTCGTTTCCGATCTATATCTGGATAGGACGGAATAGATCTTGTCGGCGATGAATTCCCTATCATCGACTAAGCAATCGTCATGATAACTTCAGCCTTCTCTAGATACAAGTTGACTGCTGTACAGCTGCTTTAGCACTGCTCCAATGTTGAAGTGGAGGACCAAGGGTTTGGTGTTCCAAAGATGCCTTGTGTACGAATCACAAGGACTCCATTCAATCTACGACGAGGCTGGCGCAGGTGGCCATGGATTTGGATTAGCATGCATTGGTGAACAGTGTGCACCAGCTGCAGTGGTTGTCATACATGGCTTGGACTGGATGATCGACTGTCAAGGCGCGGTCAGTGAAGGCAAGCCTCCAATGTGTGGCTGTCACTTCATACATGTGGTACATAAGTGACTGTTTCCCATGTGATGGACGGAAGTTTCCGTTAATCCATTAGGTTGTTAGAAGGTGCCTTTTGAACTGTCTGGTCTCCAAGGAAAGCCAGTTATCAACAGCTCCTTCTATGTCTCTGTACACCTTACAAAGTCCTTCTTGATTCCCCAGAGTCACATTGTTGCTACTACATGCTCTGATATCTGGACTACATACCACAGCTCTCCTGCTCGTGTGAGTCCATTCCTCGCGCTTCTCAGATCCCTTTGTTATCTTTTCCCAGCAGACTCAACAAAGAAATGCCTTCCCTCCATCTTTGACGCGTTCGTGAATTCACCAGTGTAAACTCCCCGTCTTGGGGGTGGTGAATACTGGAGCAGTGAATCACTCACACATTACAAATCCTCGCCAAACTCTACTCCCCAGTACCTCTTTTCTCTTTTATTTTGCTTTTTGGCTTCTCAAAGAGCCTTTAAGCTAACCATCGATCAGTGTACACTATCATTTTTCATCCTTGCTGATCGAGATTTCGTATCTCCACCATGGCGGATTCTAAACAGAATTCGATCCGCAAGGATATTCAAAAGTCTCTTGCTCAGCTCCAGCAACTTGTCAGTGCTTCATTGCGGCCTCTGCCCACGGAGACTGGAGATGGCACTTATATCACCCACACCTCGCCGACCGGGCTTATCAACGACCTCCCACACGTAAATGTGAAGGATGTTGAGACCATCATTGATGTGGTGAAGGCCGCTGCAACTGGCGATCCCCAGAATGACCGAGACTACATCATGGAACGTGTCATTCAGGTATGGGATAGCCTTCCTGGGCGTGTGAACAAGCATTCTTACTATCAATATTAGCTGGCTGCCGGTCTACCCACCTCATCTCGCAATGGCCAGGCTCTGACAGATGCTTTTATGCGTATGCTCTGGAATGATCTTCAACACCCGCCCATATCGTATGTACATACAATATATTGGCCATACTTATTTTGCACTGTTAACTGATTTCGCTGCATTTAGGTACCTGGGTCAGGAATTCATCTATCGAGCGGCAGATGGCTCCAACAATGTACATTATCCACAACAATGATCTTTTGATGACACACCGATAGAGAATAATAACTAACTGATGGTGATGGTAGAATCTCCTCTGGCCTCGCCTTGGTGCCGCTGGCACACACTATGCGCGATCGGTGGAACCCAAGACGATCCTGCCCGCTGCTCTTCCTGAGCCCGAGGTGCTGTTTGACTCTCTCCTGGCCAGGAAGACCTTTACTCCCCATCCCAACAAGCTCTCCAGCATTCTTTTCTACGTCGCCTCGATCATTATCCATGGTGGGCGGGACATTTCCCAAGAAGATTCACTCTTTAAGAGGCTAATACTGAACCAGATCTGTTCCGAACCGATCGAACCGATTTTTCTAAATCGCTTACGTCGTCGTACCTCGATCTCGCCCCTCTGTATGGTAGCAACCAGGAGGAACAAAATGCCGTCCGTACCTTTAAAGACGGAAAGCTCAAAGCCGACTGCTTCTCTGATAAACGGGCCCTTGGATTCCCGCCTGGCGTTGGAGTTCTTCTGATCATGTTCAACCGGTTCCACAACTACGTCGTGCAGAACCTGGCGGTGATCAACGAGGGCGGACGCTTCAGTAAACCAGATGAATCCGACACGAAGGCGTATGCGAAGTACGACAATGACCTGTTCCAAACGGGCCGCCTTGTAACCTGCGGACTCTATGTGAATATCATCCTGAAGGATTATGTCCGCACCATCCTGAATCTCAATCGGACTAACAGTGTCTGGGCTCTGGATCCTCGTACCGATATGAAGAGTACCGCCTTCAGTGAGGCTTCGCTGAAGGCGACTGGAAATCAAGTTTCGGCCGAGTTCAATCTGCTTTACCGGTGGCATACTTGCATTTCTGAACGTGACGAAAAGTGGACGGAAGACATGTATAACAAGCTATTTCCAGGAGTCCCATCGAGTCAGATTAGTGTGGAGCAATTCATTGAAGGGATAGCCCGATGGGAAAGCATCCTGCCAGCTGATCCTCAGGAGCGGCCATTTGCGGGTCTGAAGCGGGGAGCAAACGGTTCATTCGACGATGACGACCTCGTCAAGATTTTCAAAGAAGGTGTTGAAGATTGTGCTGGAGCATTTGGCGCTTCGCATGTTCCAACGGTTCTCAAGGCTGTCGAGGTGCTGGGTATTCAGCAGGCCCGCTCTTGGAACCTAGCGACCCTCAACGAATTCCGAAAGTTTTTCAATCTCACTCCACACCAGACTTTTGAAGACATCAACTCGGACCCTTACATTGTTGAACAGCTCAAGCATCTGTACGATCACCCAGACTATGTGGAATTATACCCTGGTCTTATCATTGAAGATGCGAAGGATACCAAGGTTCCTGGCAGCGGCCTGTGCACCAACTACACGATTTCCAGAGGCATTCTGTCCGATGCAGTTGCCCTGGTCCGGGGTGATCGCTACTACACTGTCGATTGGAACCCAAAGAACGTCACCAGCTGGGGATTCAACGAGGTGAATTACGATAATGCGGTCGATCAGGGCCATGTTTTCTATAAACTGGTCTTCCGGGCGTTCCCTGAACACTTTAAACAGAACTCCATCTACGCGCATTTCCCGCTGGTTATCCCTTCTGAGAACCAGAAGATTCTGAAAGATCTTGATCTGGTTGAGAATTATAGCTTCGACACCCCAAGCAGAGTTCCTCCACCCGTATTCATCAATTCCCATGCCGCCGTCACGGCCATCCTTTCAAACAAGGAGATTTTCAAGGTTACCTGGGGCGAAGCTATCGAATTCTTGATGCACAAACGCAACCACCATTATGGCAGGGATTACATGCTTGCCGGAGATGGTGTCCCCAATGCCGAGTCGCGGAAGATGATGCAGGCAGTGATGTACAGCGGACACTGGGAAAGCGAGGTCAAGAAATTCTACGAGGACATCACACTCAAACTTCTTAGGGAGCATTCGTGCAAGGTTGCCGGTGTGAATCAGGTGGATATCGTGCGCGATGTCGCGAACCTCGCTCAAGTTCGCTTCTGCGCGAGTATGTTCTCTTTGCCGCTCAAAACTGAGTCGAACCCGCGCGGGATTTATACGGACGCGGAACTCTACTTGATCATGGCCGTTGTCTTTATTTGTATCTTCTTCGACGCCGACATTGGGAAATCCTTTGCGCTTCGCCAAGCCGCTCGAGTCCTGGCGCAGCAGTTGGGAGAGCTTGTCATGGTCAACGTCCAGCTCGTCAACAAAACAGGGTGGATCGCCAAGTTGGTAGATCGTCTTCAACGGCATGATGTTCTCACCGTTTATGGTACCCACATGATCCAGCAGCTGCTGAAGACTGGAATGCCCGTCGACCAGATCGTGTGGACTCATCTCCTGCCAACTGCGGGCGGGATGGTAGCCAACCAGGCTCAGCTTTTCTCCCAATGCCTGGATTACTACCTTTCGGAGGCAGGATCGATCCATTTGCCGGAGATCAACCGTTTAGCGAAGTTGAACACGCCTGAGGCGGATAATTTACTCATGCGATAGTGAGTAGTATCCTGAGACAGAAGCTACCTTCAACGACAATGCTGACACGACGTATAGCTTCATGGAGGGTGCTAGATTGGGCGGCGTTGTCGCATTGTACCGTGATGTTGCCCAGCCAACTGTTGTCGAAGACAATGGCAAGAGGCTCAACTTGAAGGCAGACCAACGGATCCTCTGCAATCTGGTAAGCCTACTCCTTTGCAAGTCGTCTGTCGTGCAATACCAGCATACGATCCTTCCCGGCGACAAGAAAAAAGATGAAACGGAATGCTCTCGCTAACGAGAAAACCGAATGAAACAGGTTGCTGCAGCCAAGGACCCGGCCGCCTTCCCCGAACCGGACAAAGTGAAACTTGATCGCGACCTCGACTTGTACATGCACTTTGGTTATGGACCACACCAGTGCTTGGGGTATGGGATCTGTCAGATCGCACTCACTGCGATGCTCAAAGTCGTCGGGCGGCTGGATAACTTGCGCCGGGCGCCAGGTGCTCAGGGCCAGTTGAAGAAGATTCCCGTTCCCGGCGGCCTTACCGTGTACATGACTGCCGACCAAAGCAGTTTCTTCCCCTTTCCAAGTACCATGAAGGTCCAGTGGGATGGAGAGATCGTGTCGGAGTGAACACTGCCGGTTTCCGTCTGATCCCGTCAGGTTTTGAGTGTGATCACGACGTCTCTTCCCCATTCTGTTTTAAACGCTCCATTGCAGATCTCGTCGTTCCCCGTGAAGGACGAAGGTCTTGCATATGGATTCTGCTTTTTCCTTTGGGCGACTGCTTGTTCTTGAAGTCAGCAAGGCCTCTTAAGCAGGAGGACGCTGAGGAATAATGCAGTTATCGACCAATCGTGTATGATTAAGTCCAATACTGGAATGAAGCACCTTATCGGAAAATAACAGATCCATTGTAAAAGAGATTATCCCAACGATGAGAGACCGTTTAAACGAAGTTTGAGACGAAATGAGTACGAGAGAGAGATCACATAGAGGGAGCCAGTTGGCGTGTACTGTTTGCATTATATACGTCTTAAACCCTTGTACGACTAGTCGAAGCAAGTGCGGGGTCAGTATGAAATCATGATAAACGCCACATGGGAATGAATGATAGAAAATCATATAGCAACACCATGATCAACTAGAAGCAATTATTAATTGTCTGTCTGCAGCACCTCATCATAATGTAATGACAAGACGAAGCTCCACAGGACCCGCAAATTATCACAGGCAGAGAAGAAACTTCTCCCGCCGCATACACGTAATGCTGAAGCGCTCTGATGTAGCAAAATCAAAAAAAAAGGAAATGGGAAGAGAAGAATGCCCAATCTGCAGGTCAATATCACCCAATAGTAACTGGGTGGCGGCCTGTGCTTCAGTCAGGCGGTTGTTCTCATTATCAAAGGCGACTGACTTGTTGGGCCTGGGCGGACAACTGGCTATCACTAATTAGGCGGGTGAGCCACAACCGCGCCCAAAGCGAGAGGCGGCGGCAGGCGGGAGCTCCATCCTCCATCATACCTCACCTTGCCTAGTTGATTTCAGGAACCTTCTAACCGCCGCAAAATCCCCACGCTCGACACGCCTTTCATCATTTTTCTTCTCCGCACATAGCCTTCACCTTTTGTGATACCCCTTCTCACCTTCCCTCCTCTTTTTGCTGTCCTTACCCAGGTTGTCGAAGTTTACAGAGCTGCCGACCTGCACCGTCTGCTCTGTGCTTCTTCGGACCGGTTGGTTAAGTGACTTTTCTCTGCGTGATTCCTCGAGCACATTTCATCAACTGCGCTGCGGCACTCCCTTCTCTCGTCCTCTCTACAACCACCTAGCGATCCGTGGACTTTCTCCTTGAGTCACAGGATCCCATTCCATTCCTTTCATTGCTCAAACGCACTCTACGACGATCTTCTCGCGTGACGCAGTTTTGCCAAAAGAGGCAGGAGACCCCAAGACGTCATTAGTTAGCTCTTGCCGTGACTTTCTTTTCGCTATCACACCCACTCTCAACTATCACAACCACCACCCCACGCTGCTGGTAGACAGCCTCCGGGGAAACTTTTCTCTTCCCATGGTCGCCTATCCTTTCGTGCTTCATCATGGGGAGAATTAAGAAGGTGGCGGGCTCGAAACATGAGGCTACAATTGTAAGTTAACAACTTTTTTACCCCACTACCATCCTCAGTCAAATCACGGGGCCCTCGAGCTGATTCAGTTATTTCAATGCAGTCCCCGTATTTGTCAGACTTTATCGCACGATGCACGAAAATCGCCATTCCAGAGCTTCCTTCCCATCTTTCGACGCTTCCCCGATCATGGCCTTTCCCCCGAGGCGACTTGTATCATTGGATCGGGGTGCTGAATCGGTTCGATGAGATCCTAGCCTCCGTGATCGATCGATACGGTCTCAACTCGGGTCCGCAGACGAAGCCTTTTGGTCGGTCATTCTTGGCCGATTCCTATGCGAATGAAGCAGCCGGGTCAGCAACGGAAGACATCGATACCAAACTTGATGCTCTCGGCTATGGACCGGAAGGCGATAGAGAGCTTGTGGAGGCCATCCTGAGCTTTTCTCAGCTTCTTCAGGAAAAGTGTGGCAACCGCAGTCTGTACAGCAGCAGCGAACGTCTGAATGACCTCTTAAACACGACATCGAATTCGCTTCTGCTGGTTACGCTGCGTCTTGCTCTCTCTCTCGCTCAGCGATATCATGCTCGTCAGCGGAACGCCAGTACTACTCATATCCAACAGAGCTTGCTGGCAGCCCACTACAATATCGACCTGGAAAAGGTCCAAAAACTCGCTTCACCCTTTCCGCGGCCCACAATCATTACGAAGCCGCCTGCTGCTCCGACTTCTCCAGCAGTCTTGGCAAAGGGAAAGGAGAAAGCGGTTCCGACGAAGCACGATGCGAATGACATGATTTCGTTGCTGCGAGAGAGCAATGGCTGGGAGGAATGGGGCAACGTTCGTGCCGTATACTATCCCTCTGGCTCTTCCGACCAGGCAAGGACTGCTCCTGAAGGTGCAGCAAGCGAGCAGAGTCAGCAGCAACCTCCAACCACCCCGACGCCCTTACGTCGAAGTGCGACTCTTCCTACCCCGCGGTTCAGCCGCATATCAAGCACGGAGGAATCGCCTACGGTGTATGGCAATACTCCTTCAGGGAAGCCTGAGGAGACGGGGCGAGGCTCGAAGGTGGTCGAGATTCCGTCCATGAAGATTTCTTCGTCGAAAGCCGAAGATCTCTTGGAATCAAAGTTAACGGAAGTAGCAAATGAATCGAAGTACGACTTCCTTCACCGAGTTCGTATCGCACGAGCGCTGGTCAACTCTCCTTCTAGCCGAGAACAACTTCTTGCGATTCGGATCCTCGCGATCACGAATCTGGTTTACGTTTATCCTGAAGCCGTTTTCCAGCAGAAAATTCTCCAGCAAGACTCTGATCAACCTAAACGTCTTCAACTTGTCTATCAGCTCGCAGAACTGGTCCACCTAGGCGCTAGTGGAGACCTTGGAGCTTCTCGGACCACGCAAACGCTTGCCCTGAATGCTCTTGACGGACTCGCGAAGCACAAATCGAGAGCTGTCGATGTTTGCGCAGCCCTCAATGTCAATGTCAACCACGGCATTCTTATGTTCCTAACTCGAAAAGCGATCAACGAACTCGGGAGCGAAGATGTGGACGGAGAAGATTCTGGGCAAGATGAGTGGCGGGACGCATTGTTTGCGTTACTGAGGACGCTCCCAGGCGCAAGCTCTAGAACTCCTGAGACTCTCGTCGCCGCCGGCTTGATTCCGATGTTTGTCGATATCCTCAATCTTCGGACCGAAAAGGCTCGCCGGGTCTATCCTCGCGTTCTGGAATTCCTCGACACCTTTGTCCACGCCGTCCGAGACGCCCTTGGTACCCTCGCCAATGCCAAAGGCTTTGATGCAATCTCCGAGCTGATCGGATTCGAGTCCAAGTCCGCCTTTGACAATGTGTCCCGGGGAGCAGGGATGCGCCCTGAGTTCCGGACACCCTCAGTCGACTACGAGATCCCGTACTTCCAGCAACAATCTCTTCGATGGCTCTTCAGATTCGTCAACCATATCATGCAACATAGCGGTGGCGGGTTTGATCGTTTACTGCGAAACCTGATCGACTCTCCTCCGTTGCTGACAGCCCTCCGTCTAGTCTTTGAGAATGCACGAGTTTTTGGTGCACACGTTTGGAGTGGAGCTGTCAACATTCTCAGTAGCTTCATCCATAATGAGCCGACTAGCTACGCTGTTATCGCCGAGGCGGGTCTCAGTAAGAGTCTCTTGGAAGCAATCGTGCTTAGGGATTTGAACGTTCCAGAAAATCCAGAACCGTCAGCGACCAGCGACCAAGTTCCTTCCTCTCAGCCGGCTGCTACATCTTCGGGAGAGTGGTCCCACGGAGACATGAAGACTCCTGAGTACCCTCTTATTAGGCCAGACGCTAAGCCGTTGGCTCGTGGAATCTTGCCAGCTACTGAAGCTATGTCTTGCATCCCGCAAGCTTTCGGTGCAATTTGCTTGAATTCGACTGGGCTAGAGCTTTTCCAAGCTTCGGGCGCTCTGGAGAGCTATTTTGAAATTTTCGAGAGCCCTGAGCATGTCAAATGCATGAAGGATGATGCCAACCTTGTGCGTTCGCTAGGAACAACCTTTGACGAGCTGGTTAGGCATCATCCGGCCCTTAAGCAGTCGGTAATGACCGCTGTCATGGTCATGGTTGCTCGCGTTGGCCTTTTGTGCAAGAGAAAAGCTTGGGAGCATGGAGCTGGTGCTAAGCTGTGGACTCAGGATAAAGAGGGAAAGCAGTCTGTGGTTGGAGGCTCCTCTTCTCTGCTCGGAGAGATTGGCGTGCCGTTTGAAAAGTCAATCGAAAGCGGTGGACAGTTTATTACTCCGGAGTTAAATGAGGCCACCCTTCCTAATGGCGGCAAGATGATTGTCGGTGATGTGAACCAGCTCGGTTTACCAGAGAATGGGCCCTTGGAAGTAACAGACAAAGATCGTCATGGACTTACGGTCGCCAATTACCTGTACCCGGTTCTACGATTCCTGGGCGCTTTCTTTGAAAATCAGACCAATTGCACCTATTTCATCGAATCCGGCGGCGTCGAATTGGTGTTGGACTTTGCCACTCTTCCCAGTCTCCCGTTCGATTTCCGGAACAGTGAAGCGAATCACGAACTTACCCAGTTGGTTCATATGCTGGCAGAGACGAAGCCGCACCTCGTCATGCCGTCTCTTGTCAAGCGAGCCCAAAGTGCCGTTGATAGTATTTCCGATTTTTGGCTGGAATCGAAACCAAATGGCTTCTTCACTTTGCTCACGAAGCCAGACTCCGAGGTTAGCGTCGAGGACGGAGACAACGGTGAAAATGTTGAAGTTGCAAAATCTCGTGGGACTTATTTTGCGAAGCATCTGGTGGCTGTTCATATCCTCACGGACATCTTGCGTGAAGTTTACACTCCGCCGATGTACCAGACTCGTCCCAGCCAGCAAACTTCAGCGTTTACTCAAGTGAATTTAGCCGACCGGTACTCCGCTCTTGTTACGGCTCTGGGACATCTACATGCCGCTTGTGTATGGGAAGAGATACTTCTTCAGAAGAATATCCCGGAGCGCTGGAACGAAGCCACGAAGGTGCGGGGATACGATCTGGGCAATGGAGAGGGCAACGACGCCCTTGGACTCTTGAATGCCAACGAGGCCTTTAACTCTGGCGATGGCAACGTTGCAGAAGGAACTGCAGCCCAAGGTGATGACGCCTCAGGTGCTCCTAAGCCTTCGACAGCGAAGGTGAGTGAAGATGGCGCTGCATTCAAGAACGCGCAAACTCTTCGTTATCTTTTGAGCTCTTTGCCTTCTTCAATCACGGGCTTCTTCCACCTGCTTGGGCATGGAATCATTGGAAAACGGAGGATCGATAGTTATCAACGACAGAATGCGTCTATTGTGGCGGATTCGATTGCCAGTGTTGTGCTTCGTCAACTCCAGCTGGGTGCTCCAAACAGGAGCTCTAATATCAAGGATCGGTTCTCCTACCTCATTGTCATTCTGTCTTCTTTCTCACAGTTGCTTTTTGAGAGTGAGTTTCTCCTTCGGGTCCCTTAGGAAACGCTCGCTGCTGACTTGCCTTTTTCTGTCTTAGCTACCACTGAGCGATCCCATTCCCACTGTTTGACCTTAATCCTACTCGCATTTAAGAAACAGAACGGGTTGAAAGTGATGAAAGGTCTTTGCGATATCTTTCTGCGCGAGATTAAGGCTCTGGCTCCCCAAGTTGGCCAAGTTGGACAATTCGACGATCCGGATAAATCTGCCCGACTTGCTTCTGCATACGGAGGGATGAAGATCATTCTGACTTTCTTTTCTGAAATTACCAATGCGAGATATATCATGCACTCAAATCAGACACAGGCTTTGGCTGGAACTGAAAGAGAGCGTGACCGTCCGGATTACTTTCATCCAGCTCAGTTCTTAGTGGATCTTCGAATGGAGGTCCTTCCAATGGTCAGGGAGTTGTGGAGCTCTGATTTTGTCGATCAGGCGTCGAGTTCTATTGTTAAATGTCTGGTTGATATCCTTCGCTCGGCTCTCGAAGGGGAGTACGAAACTGGGGCTGCTCGACGATCTGACACCCCTCAGTTTCTGGCAGATCCTGTCAAGAAAATATTTACGATCAACAGAGAACGGCTGGCCACGCTGCGCGAGAGAGGGTTCGACAAGGACCTTGCACGAGAAGCTCTCTACCGTTGCAACAATGCCCTTTCTGCCGCTGAGGAGTATTGCAAAGCGCAGAACTGGCTGCGTCCTCCGGCAAGGCTCCCACCGCCGCCATACGACATTGAGTCATCCTTGAGATCCGGAGCCGCTCCGGGAGATTCAACAGAGGACACACCTGTAGGGGATGCTCCTCCATTCGCTGGTGGTCTTTTAGACCATTCCTCTCTTGCAATGCTTCTCGCGCAGGCTTCAGGTCGTTCCACAGAAGATTTGCAACAGGGTCAGAACAGAGAGGCTGAGGACGATTCTGGCAACCGTGCGGAGTTCCTTGCTCGAGCTTTGAGCCACATTCTTAATGACCAGGAAAATCTTATGCGCGATACTGCCGAAGAGCGCTCCTCTGCGAATCGCGGGAACCCCTCAGCCGACTCTGCATCGCAGCCCTCGGAACAACCTAGAAGACGAGAAGTTGCCACAATTGAAGACCTCGATGCTGAGCGTGACAAGGTTAGGTCCAACCTGATAGAACGTTGCCTGGATGTTCTCAATGTCCATCATGATGTTACATTCGAACTGGCAGACCTGATCGCTGCTGCCACGAAGAAGCATCGTGATCCTGACGGTTTCCGGAAAGAGGCTGGAGAGACGCTGGTCCAGTCACTGGTTTCCCTGCAAACGGAAGATGATCTCCGGCCTTCTGGCAAGAAGATCGCCGCCTACGCCAATCTTCTTGCGCTGATACTTCAGGATAAGGACATATATTCCGCAACGTTAGGGGAGTTGAAAGAGTGTTTCCTAACCCTTCTCGGATTCATCAAAATCCCACCTTCAGATAAGGCCACCGAAGAACCCTCGCCATGGATCGGACAAGTGCTCCTCGTCCTCGAAAAGTTGTTGTCAGACGACGCTCAGCCGCCTCAGATCCGTTGGAACCCCCCTAGTTTTGACGAGCCTGACGTCAATGAGGAGCCGGCACAACTTGAGGAACCTCTCATCTCATATGGCGAGAAAACGCAGCTATTCGAATCTCTTTTGGAGATCCTTCCGCGAATAGGGAAGGATGACTCACTCGCCCTATCTGTGTGTCGAATTCTCGTCATTCTCACCCGGAATCGAACTATTGCAGTGCGTATGGGGGAGAAGCGAAATTTGCAACGGCTCTTCGTCATGGTGAAGCAGCTTGCAAGCTCCACGAATGAGAAATTGCAAAGTGCGTTCATGCTTATACTCAGACACATTGTAGAAGACGAAGAGACTATTCGACAAATAATGAGGAGTGAGATCGTTACCCACTTCGAGTCCAGGTCCTCCCGGCAAACGGATACCACAGGATACGTTCGACAAATGTCGCACCTGGTGCTGAGGTCACCAGAATTGTTCGTGGAGGTTACAAACGAAAAGCTCAAGCTTCAAAGATATGACTCCCATCAACGACCGCAGGTGCTCGCCTTGAAGACGGACAAGACCGACACCTCGGCGGGATCGTCATCTGTTCTCAAAGATGGTGGCAATGCCGATAAGGATATGGAAACCACAGAGTCAGGCGAAACTATTGCGCCGACAGAACACAAGGAAAAGGGCAAGGCCGTAGAGCTTAAACCTCCCGTTGTTGAACATCCCGATGGCGTCATTCATTATCTGCTTTCGGAATTGCTGTCCTATAAAGATGTCGACGACAAAGAACCCGCGCCGGAAAACGCCGAACCGTCTGGGGCTGATCGGTCAGAATCACAGATGGATGTTGAGATGTCAAATGGCGAACCCTCTCCGTCGTCTTCCAGTGCGGACCTAACTGCTGCACGAAGTTCTTCTAAAAAACCGGAGAAGACGACATTCAAAGCCGACGAACACCCTATCTACATCTATCGTTGCTTCCTCCTCCAGTGCCTAACGGAACTTCTGTCGTCATACAATCGTACAAAGGTTGAGTTCATCAACTTCTCACGCAAAGCTGACCCTCTAGCGACTACTCCATCGAAACCGCGGTCAGGTGTCCTGAACTATCTTCTGAACGTTCTCATCCCTGTCGGTACATTAGAGCATGACGAGTCTGTGGCATTTAAAAAGCGCAGCAACACATCCGCCTGTGCAATGCGAGTGATCGTTGCATTGTGTACGAGGACTGGGGAATTTGGCGGAAACGGCAAGCGACGTAATACGGAGGACGAAGAAGAGGAACCTGAGTTGCTCTTTGTGCGGCGATTCGTACTTGAACATGCGTTGAAGTCATACAGGGATGCAATGGCCTCTAATGAGATCCTAGATGTCAAATATTCACGCTTGATGTGCCTGGCTGATCTGTTTGACAAGATGCTTAGTGGCTACACATTCGCAAGTGGCGAGAGCACTTTCCCTTCGTCCACCAGGCAGCTTGCCAAGACTATGTTTGAGAAGCATTTCATCTCGGCTCTGACTGCTTCCATAGCAGATATTGATCTGAATTTCCCTGCGTCCAAGAGGGTGATCAAATACATCCTTCGCCCTTTGAATAAACTTACGCAGACTGCCGTCATTTTGAGTGAGACCTCGAGTATATCGGCGCCAGGTGAAACAGAGGAGGATGAAATCTCATCGGCTACATCTGTTTCGGACATGGATGACGATCGTGAGGAGACTCCTGATCTTTTCAGGCATTCCACTTTAGGTATGCTAGAGCCTAGCCATGAGGAGGAAACCAGCGAAGAGGAGTCAGAGGAGGATGATGAGTTGTACGATGATGAATACGGGGAAGAAATGGATTATGACGAAGATCTTCCTGAAGATGATGGAGAGGTCGTCAGCGATGAAGACGAGGACATTGAAGGGCCTGGTCCTATTGAGGGTTTGCCTGGAGACACTGGCATGGATATCGAAGTTCTCATTGACGAAGATGAGGACGAAGATGATGAAGATGACGACGAGGAAGATGAAGATGAAGACGAAGATTCTGATATGGATGCCGATGACGAGGTGATGGCTGGAGAGATTACGGGCGACAATGACAACGACAGCTTGGCGGAAGGTGATGATGACGAATGGGAGAGCGAAGAAATGTCCGAGGACAATGAAGAAGCGGAGATGTTGAATCAATTTGAGAACGAACTTGAAGATATCAGACAGGCGGATCAACATGGTGATACTCAGCGCTTTGAGGATCTTTTCCGTGTCCTTAATGAGGCAGCTGGCGGAGTTGAAGATTTCCGGGCCAATAGCTTGGGAGGCGATGTTCAAGACGACATGGGAGACGACGAGATAAACGAAGATGAAGGTAAGTTTGCGTTGGGTTCTTCATGTTGTTCCTCTTGTACTGATTCTCGCCGCTGCAGATGAGGAAGAGGAAATCGATGAACTGGAGGAAGAACTTGATGAACTGGATGAAGATCAAGGATCTTACGAGGGCTACGATGGTAAATATAAACCCCGAATGATATCATTAGTCTGAGTCTAACCAGTCAATTATTATTAGATGAAGATATCGAACCGTGGGGATGGGAAGGTGAGGAAGCTCCGGTTCCTCGACATCATCATCACCATCACCATCATCGCTATCGTGGGATGCCGCAAGCATGGACTACCTTCCCCGGAGGGGTGCCCAATCGTCATGGTATAATACCGATACCTCCTTACCGTTCACATCGCGCTCAAATTACCTCTCGCAATACCGATGACGGTACAAATCCCCTCCTGATACGAAGCGATCGTGGTCCTGAGGTACCTGGGCAGACCCGTGGACCTGGAAACGAGGCGTTTACGGACTGGGTTCATAGTGTTGATCCCACTTCAACTGGGCGCCTAGTTTCTATGGACAGCCCTGTCAGTTTCATGAACGCCATAATGCAGGCTATCGGAGGTCAAGGGGGCCCAGGATTCGGCGTGATCACGCGCCCTGATGGCATACATGTCCACGTCGATCGACGTGCTATCATGCCCGGCAACCGCATCCAAGATATTTTCGGATTAGGCCAACCGCAAACTGCTCATGTCCGATCTCGTGACGACCCGTCTCAAGCGATCAGCTTCGCACTGGCAAACACCCCGACTCGGTGGCAAGAAGAAGCTCGCATTCTCTTCAGTAGTGGTTACGTGGAGAAGGCTCAGCGCATTGTCAACTCCCTGCTACGTGTCCTTGTTCCACCTGCTATTGAAGAAGAAAAGAGGAGACAGAAGGAGTTAGAGGAAGAGCGGAAACGCCGCGAAGAAGAGAGGGCTGAGAAAGAACGACAAGAGCGCCTCGCCAAAGAGGAAGAAGAAAGGGAGAAGAAGCGCAAGGAAGAGGAGGAAGCCATGCGACGCCAGCAAGAACTGGAGAGTCAAGCAGAACAGAGAGCCGCGGCTGCAGATACAGAGGAGGTTGGGGAACCAATGGATGGTGTTCAGATCACTGAGCGGGGTGCCGCCGAAGTGACAGCTCCGACCGCTGAAGCTCCCGAAGCTGGCCCGGCTGAACCACCTCGCCGCGTGCATACTACGATTAGGGGTCGTCAGGTTGATATCACTGGCTTGGAAATTGATCCGGAGTATCTGGAGGCACTCCCGGAAGATATTAGGGAAGAAGTTATCATGCAACAACTTGCAGAGCAACGTTCCCAGGCTGTGGCATCTGGAGAGGAACCGACTGAGATAAACCAAGAGTTCCTCGAAGCCCTACCACCCGAAATCCGCGAAGAACTGTTGCAGCAGGAGGCTGCAGCCCGTCGCCGTCGAGAGCGGGAGAACGCTCGCAGGCAAGCCGCGGCAAGCGGTGCTCCTGCTCATGCGGAAGATATGGATCCGGCCAGTTTCATCGCTACTCTCGATCCGTCACTGCGACAGGCTGTCCTTGCTGACCAACCGGAGGAAATCCTTGCATCGTTGGGTCCGGAATTCCTTTCGGAGGCTCGTGCTCTTACCGGTCGAAGATTGGCCCAATTTGGCGATGTTGGTCGAATCGATCAGCGGCAGCGGGACGAAGAGGCGGAACGTCAAGACACCAAAAAGCCTCAGCGTCGTCAGGTCGTTCAAATACTCGACAAGGCTGGCGTTGCGACGTTACTTCGCCTGATGTTCATGCCTCTTCAGGGTAACGCCCGCCACCAGCTGAATGACATTCTTCATAATGTCTGCGAAAATCGCCAAAACCGGGTGGAGGTCATCACTCTTCTGCTTTCGATCCTTCAAGATGGAAGTGCGGATGTCACCGCTATCGAGCGCAGCTTTGCCCATTTGTCACTCCGTGCTAAAACACCTTCAGTCCAGAAGACACCCCAATCTGCCAAGCGAACACTGTCTTACCAGACGACTCCGAGTGCTAACAATGAAGTGACACCACTCATGGTTGTGCAGCAATGCCTCGGAACACTCTCTTTCCTGACTCAGTACAACCCGCACATTTCCTGGTTTTTCCTTACCGAACATGACTCTGCCTCTGCCCTCAAACTCAAGGCATTCCGTAAGGGCAAGGGCAAGGAGAATCGGGCAAACAAGTTCGCTCTGAATGCACTGCTGTCGCTCTTGGACCGCAAGTTGATCATGGAAAGCCCGAATTGCATGGAGCAACTGTCCAGCCTTCTCAGCACCATAACTCAGCCCCTCACATTGCTTCTTCGGCGTGAGAAAGAGAAGCAGGAAGAGGGGAAGGGCAAGCAGCCTGAGCGACCCGGTGCGGAGGAGCCTGCGGAAGACCGAAGTCAAAACAACGAAGTAATCGAGTCAACGGAGGCTGCGCAAGATACCACCATGACGGAGGCCGCTCCCCTGCAAGAAGACGCGTCCGAGTCAGTGGAGCCTGCTGAAGCAGAGGTTCCAAAGCCAAGTGTTGAAGAAGATAAGCCTAAGAGACGGACAATTGAGCCTCCTGTTGTTCCGGAACATAATCTGCAGCTGGTGGTCCGCATCTTGGCAGCCAGAGAGTGTAATGGCAAGACTTTCCGAGACACCCTGTCCACAATCAACAACCTTTCCGCAATTCCAGGGGCCAAGGACATCATTGGAAAGGAATTGATTAGCCAAGCGCAAGCCTTGAGTGAATCAATTTTGACGGATCTCGATGAACTGTTGTTCCATATTCAACAAGCGCGGTCCGGTACTGACTTGCAAGGTCTGGCGCTTTCGAAGTTCTCCCCCGCCAGTTCCGATCAAGCGAAGCTGCTTCGTGTCTTGACGGCACTGGACTACTTGTTTGACCCCAGCCGACTAGAAAAGATTAAGGGCGCGGAGCCAGAGTCCGCTCCCAAAGAGGACGTGTTGAAGACCCTGTTTGAGAGCTCCACATTCGGTCCGCTCTGGGGCAAATTGAGCGACTGCTTGACGCTCATTCGGCAGAAGGAGAACATGTTGAACGTCGCGACAACCCTACTTCCTCTGATCGAGTCCCTCATGGTCGTTTGCAAGAATACTAGTTTGAAGGATGCGCCTCTCACCCGGCGCGGCAGGGAGTTTTCTGTGTCTAGTCCGCCTCCTGATGCAAGCTCCAGCATGGAGAATCTGTTCTTCAAATTTACAGAAGATCATCGAAAGATCCTCAATGAGCTTGTTCGCCAGAATCCCAGGCTCATGAGCGGAACGTTTTCCCTCCTAGTCAAGAATCCCAAGGTCTTGGAATTCGACAACAAGCGCAATTACTTTACTCGTCGTCTCCACGCACGTGGTACCGAAGCCCGACACCCTCATCCCCCTCTTCAGCTTTCCGTCCGGAGAGATCAGGTTTTCCTGGATTCATTCAAGTCTCTCTATTTCAAGACGGCAGAAGAGGTGAAATACGGCAAATTGAATATTCGGTTCCATGGCGAGGAGGGTGTAGATGCGGGAGGTGTGACTAGAGAATGGTTCCAAGTTCTCGCTCGTGGAATGTTCAATCCCAACTATGCATTGTTCATCCCTGTCGCCTCTGATCGGACCACGTTCCATCCGAACCGCCTGAGTGGTGTCAACTCCGAGCATCTGATGTTCTTCAAGTTCATTGGTCGGATCATCGGCAAGGCATTATACGAAGGCCGTGTTCTTGACTGCCACTTCAGCAGAGCTGTATACAAGAGAATTCTCGGAAAGTCCGTATCGATCAAGGATATGGAGACTCTCGACCTGGATTACTACAAGTCTCTATTGTGGATGCTGGAGAACGACATCACGGACATTATCACCGAAACGTTCGCTGTTGAAACGGACGACTTTGGAGAGAAGCAGATCATTGACCTTGTCCCTAACGGTCGCAATATTCCGGTCACTCAGGAGAACAAAGAAGAATATGTACAACGGGTGGTCGAATACCGCTTGGTTGGCTCCGTCAAGGAACAGCTGGACAACTTCCTTAAAGGTGAGTTATCCGAAGACGTCCACCCCATGGATTAATAAATGCTAATGGATCCCAAAGGTTTCCATGATATTATCCCACCGGACCTCATCTCCATTTTCAACGAACAGGAACTAGAACTACTGATTTCTGGCCTGCCCGAGATTGACGTGGACGACTGGAAGAACAACACTGAGTATCACAACTACTCAGCCTCGTCCCCGCAGATCCAGTGGTTCTGGCGTGCTGTCCGGTCCTTCGACAAAGAAGAACGTGCCAAGTTGCTCCAGTTCGTCACGGGTACCAGCAAAGTTCCGCTCAATGGTTTCAAGGAGCTTGAGGGCATGAATGGATTTAGCAAATTCAACATCCATCGTGACTATGGCAACAAAGATCGCCTTCCCAGTTCCCACACATGCTTCAACCGTAAGTGCCTCATTCTTCTTCGATTGTGGATTTTGGTTCGCTGACGGGTCTTATGTAGAGCTTGATCTGCCGGAATATGAAAGTTACGAGGAGCTTAGGCAGCGTCTGTACACTGCGATGACCGCCGGTAGTGAATACTTTGGGTTCGCATGAAGACCAGGGGCTTTTCTCGATGATTATGGGCATATGCGCATTATATCCAAGCGTGCGTTGGCGCTCGAGATTTTTTTTTTGCTGGTTGTCTTTGAAATTGAAAAGAAAAAAGGGGAAATTTTTTTCTTTTCTTTGCATTTGACGGATGGAGGATGCGTCGTGGGCCTTTGTATTTTAGATTTGTGATGTTTTGATTTTCATCAGGGGTTGTGCAGTGATGACGAGGGAGGGATCTACTGTGTCCAAGGGACTATGCTACAGTTGTACTGGAAGAATTGGCTGAAGTGCAGGTCAGCCGATACTTCAGTGTGACGATAGCCTAAGGATGTGGTTATTTGTCATGTGTGTAATTAATTCTTAGATCCTTCCAATTTGAAAAGTTACCTAATAGCAGTCATCTGCCTGTCATGGTCGTCTTAGAGAGTGCTGCATCTGTAGATAGAGTCGGGAGGACTTGCTTTGCCACATGCAAGAAGTCATGGGAAGTGAAACTCTGACATTTTCTCTTCATCTGCCGCAGGGTATATAAAACTCAATCCGCAACCTGTTATTGGCGTCATCTGCTTGTAAAATAAATAAACCCTCATTTTTTTCATTGAATTCTTTCTTTCCACAATATCCAATATCTTTGCTGGGGTCTCCCCAAGTCACTCACTCATTCACTCACTCCCACCAAGTTGCAGGTTCCTGTCCAAAGGATTAGGTAATTCCGGGGGTTCATTCCCATTAATCAATATTAATTGTCCTCGATACTTTCTTCTCTTTTCACAGAACAGCTGAGCTTATTATTATATTATAGACCGAGGCTTCAAGCCTGGCTTGGTCCTGGGGAAAAAATTTTTTTTCCTTGAAAGAAACTTGATCTGATTTACTTCTGGGGCGGGGGCGGGCTTCTCATCTTAAGATACCTATGTATTTGATCAGGCTAGGTATGTAGGTATCCAAGTTGGCCGGGAAGATTAATATCGTGGTCCCTTCCGCGCGGGAAGAAATGTGTGTTTATGATCGGATCAGCAGTTACACTTAAACGACGCTTTCTTTTCCTATGCCTCAGTCAGAAAATGGGATGTATGTATGTACATGTACATACAAGTACTACATATAGTGTGACTGGATAATACACCTCGATTTTGATTTTTTTTTTCATTATTTACGGGAGAGGAAAAAAAAACATGATGAGACTCCAATGTTTGAATGGATAATATGGTGTTTGGATTGGATATGGATATGGATGGGATGGAGTACAGCACAGCAAAAGCAAAAACCCCGTGGTAAACTTAAACCCGTTGTCATGCCATTTGCCATTTTTCAAAACAATAAGAGAAGAAAAGCACAAAGTGATAATGATGATTTCCCTCCAATATTTTTTTTCGCACTCCGCCGTACAAACTACACAGACGATGATGTGAGGAATCTTTTTTTCATTTCATGGTTCTTAAAAAAAAAAGAATTCATCACTCTCGTCTATGCGGTTTTCTAATTTGGTTCCCAGTCCTCTGCCCTTTGCCATCATTAAAAATTTCTCTCCGAGCCGTGGTTGTAGCTCAGGAGTCGAAGACTCGATCACCAACAGACAACAACAACAACCCCTTGCCTCGAAATTTATTTCTTCAACGAAGAGGCTCTCCGCTTGCGCAGCTCCGTGCGCTTGGCCTTCTCTTCCTGGACACGAGAAGCCAGAAGCTTGGCGTATTCGTTGCTATGGAGGAGAAAACGAGTTAGTTCAGACACCTAGGTAAGGAAGCTGAAGACAGGGAAACTTACGCAGCCTCCCGGGCAGCCTCCGCACGGCGGCGCTTCAGGGCAATCCTGTGACGCTTGCGCTGGAGACGCTGAGGGGTCACCAGACGCTGGATCTTGGGGGCCTTGGTGTACTCCTTCTTGCCCTCACGGGTCACGGTACGGCGGATGACGAACTTGCGGACATCGTCCTTCTTGTCGAGACCGAAGAATCGTCGGATCTTGGTGGCACGCTTGGGACCGAGTCTCTTGGGGTTCACAACGTCGGTGAGACCGGGGATGTCGTTCTCACCCTGCTTGATGATGCTGAGAGCGAGGACAGACAGGTCGGGGCCGGTGATGGCTAGAAAGACATATACTGTGAGATACTGCACTGGTCGTAATCATCGAGGGGAGAAGATTAATGTACCTCCACGGACACTCTTGCGCTTCCTCTCTCCGGTACGACGGGGGCGGTAGCAGCTGTGGCCATCGCTGAGGAGAAGCTTGACACGGTGGGGAAGGAGAACTGTCGGAATCAATTAGTCGGGGGAATACCGCGTAAGAACCGAATCGACCGCGAACATACCACCCTGCTTCATGGGGAAACCTTTCTAATCGTCAGCTATACCGTAACGTCTTCCCGTTAATTTTGGGAGGAAATGAAACCATACCCTGCTTATCGTTACCACCGGTGATCTTGAACAGGTAACCCTTGAATTCTTCACCGAGGGAGTCGCCGGGAACCTGCAAATACACAAATAACCCATCAGTCGTATGCTCTTCACAGATTTTTGTGTTTTCCACCGTTGCTGGCGAAGGAGTTCAAAAAAGGCTGAACGGAGAGGGGGCTTGCTGACTTCGGTTCCCATGCGCTTCTCCATGAACGCACGGAGCTTGCGCTCATCGTCGATCTCGATCAACTTTTGCGACCCATTGGCCGGGTAGGAGATGTTGAGCTTCATCTTGACGGAGTTGCGCGGTCAAGACGGGGGCGCGAGGCTGTCGACAAGTCGCGGAGGGTTGGAGGTCGTCGAGATGTTGGTCGTCCACACTCCTGTGTGGGAAATTTCGGTGTGGGCGTGGTGTAGCGAGATTTCCCTGTGTGTGGGCCGCTGACTAACACGCCGCTAAACTTGTCCAGGGATTGCCAAGCTTTCCAATAGGGCTGCTTATGTCAGCCGCTTTACTGCCACGTGAGCCGTTATCATGTGACTGGAGATCGCATCGAGTAGTAGTAGTAAGTCGGCCTTGCTCATCTGCAATCAAATATTTTATGGACAGTGGACACGATCTGATAGGCAAGCAACGCCATTTCCTCGGAAACCACCACTGTTTTTAGAACCTCACTCGTTGTGAATATGCTGGTCACACCTGCTGCAGCTGTCTCTGACCCGTTCATCGCCTCGTTCCTTTACATTCCTATCTGCTAGTTGTCAATATCTGAAATTTTCCTGGCCAGTTTATTAATGATGCAGTTGAGGACACATTTCAATTCGCTGTGGTGAACATTGTGAGGGGTCACCATTATTCAGAGCCAGCCTTGGCTTGCGCTGCTAAACCAACCAACCATGCTACGTGACTCTGGAGCCCAGATACATCAAGGATTGTGACATCTCTCCAGAACTTTGCTTTATCTACGACAGCCAGTTTGCGAGTTGCATCTACCAGTTCTGTAGTGGTGGCACTGGTGACATGTTTAACGTCAGCTGGGAGTGGCTGCTGACCAGGCGGTGTAACGGTAACCCCTGGCACAATCAGTAAGCTTCTTTTGACAGGCACACCTTGAAGGTGTCAAGAGTAATGGTAACGTGGCGATATCCAATCTCGAGAAGGCATAATTTGGCCGATTATCAATGGTTGAGTCATCACGAAATGATTTGTAATCCTCACATAAAAATTGTGCAGAGTGTAGACTACTACATAGTTAGACGTGATGTATCATAACCAGTCTCCTATATACAGTACGGAGTACTCCGTACACGAACGTGGCCGGTTTCGGAAGGAGGATATTTACACGGGGTATCCGGTATCCGTAGAACAACGTGCTTCAAGACTCATCTGTGACTTAGCCGTGACCTCGTGACTTCGGAGTTACTGGTAACAACGACAAAATAGCTCGAGACAAATAGACAAATTCGCAATATGGTAGACTCTAGACTCAGCAGCCAATGATCACGCAGAGACCAGACTAGTTCTTGCCTCCGGACAGCAGGGCTACACCTTATCAGATCTAGTCTTATCAACCAAGCGTTTTAAGTGCCCAGCTCGTGAGCCCAGCCTACGTAAGCCTTTCTAAATTCCGGCACCTCCCCACACTGCCTAGGTAATAGCCTAATAATAATTTCTCCGTGCAGGCATGCTGCATACCTAGTAATACTTACTTAATCGCCTTTTTGCAGTAGACGGTTAATACAGTGGGTAGGCAGGCAAGAGACATCATATCTCCTTGAAACAATATTTTTTCTTGTTGAGGGGTGGTATTTGTCCGAACCATGGGCGGCCGCCCAAATCCCGCCGACAGCGCCAATGTCAGTCAATAAGAGGTGTCAATAATTGGAGGCGATGGTAGACTAGTGAAAGAGTGGACGAGACGAGACTGGCGCGCCAACAGCTCCAACCATAACGTGTTAGGAAGATGGGGTTTGATTAGCGAGCTCTCTTAACGCCCTTTTTTCCTGCCCGCACTAAAATCTCGTACCCGGCAGCGGAGCACGCGACAGGATCCAAGATGCCGATGGATGCGCTGTACGGACTACTGCGTCCGAGGCGCTCCGTACGGGCTTAGCCAGACCCCGTAGGATTATGTCTTCATCCCCTGGGCAAGGCTGGGACGCGCGGCAACTATTCCCAGCAAAGAGCCTGGCCAAAGACTTAAAAAGTACTTTACTGGCTGTAGCCTCATCTTTGTACCTCCGTACGCAAGACGACAAGACCAGTTCCTGCGCTGGCTGCGTCCGCGGCTCAATCATGATGTCTTCCCTATAATACTCGCGATTTCTAACCTCCGCTCTAGTCGAGCCTCATTGGACTGACCGTATCCTTTCAATGCTACAGTGCCTTCAGTCCTTTCTGTTTGCTGTCCTTTACATTTCCTCGAGGAAATAACATCTCTATAGTACTATTCTCATCAGCCGTCCTTTTCCTCCACTACCGTCGTCTTTCTTTCTGCTATTTTTAATGCCTTGGACGCCACAGAACCGAGACAAAGAGTGACAACATACGGAAGCAGACAGAAAGAAAGGCAAAGCTTTGTCTGCTTTAAGCGCATTCGAAAGAAAAACAGTATTTGTCATTATCCACGGACCCAGTCGAAATTCCAGCAATGCGCTTTGTGAGCAAATTCTACCTTCTCAGTGCCTTGGCAGGGTGCAGTATCTTGTTCTCTGTCCGGCTGCTGTGGACGTCCAGCGACTACCTGCCAATCGCAAACAAGCATCATCCCGCGCTTCAGATCTCACAGCAGAGGCTGGTTGTCTTTGGCGATTCGTGGAGCGACAGTGCGTCCCGCAATGAAGAACAAGGTCCCCTGTGGACGGAATGGCTCTGTTCAATGGTAAACAAACACCGATTCCATCCTGTCTCAGATCAAACGGACTCAGCTGATTTTTTTTCAGTTCCCTTGCCACCTTGAGAATCTGGCTCAGACCGCGCCACTCTCCCAAGAACGGTATGCCGGAGCAGTGGTAGATAACACAGAATTGCAGTCTTTCAATTCAGGGCTGGCATGGCTGCAAGAGCAGCCGTTGCCAGACCTCAGATCTCAGATCGATCAGTGGATCACCGCCGAACAGGACGCTTTGCAAAAAGAAGGACTGTCTCACGAAGCCATTCAGGAACGACAGAATAATACAATCTTTGCCGTATCCTTCGTGGTTTGGGACCTGTGGAAATTCCTAGGAGAGGACTACAACCAGGCGAAGCTTTCCGTCAGTCATAGTATCGACTCCCTATTCGAGCAGCTGAACATCCTGTCGGAGAGATGGGGGTCGAACGACACCAAAATCATCCTAATGATGTCAGTTGATGTGACCTTCCTTCCTGCATTCACTCCATCCCGGGATCTGGACGAGCAGAAGAATATGGTCACCTTGGTCAATACTTGGAACGGTGAACTGCGCAATAAAGCAAAGGAATGGAATCGCGGATCCATCTATCTCTTTGACACAAATCATTTTATGCTCGATCAGATCCGCGAGTTTCAGTTTTTCGCCGCCGGGATTAATGATGCCCACGAATTGGGAAAGAATGAAGACCCGGGCTGGGAGGATGTTGAAAATGCCTGTGTCCAGAACCGAAATAAGTCGCTATTCTCGAGTGGAAAGCCATGTGAAAATCCCGAGAAATTCCTCTTCTGGTAAGTAACGCCCACCGGGTCAACAACCGTGGAAACAAAGGGAGTCTTGAAGGAGCTAACAGCGATTGCAGGGATGATATGCATCTTGGTCCATCAGCTCACAGAATTCTGGGCACTGAGGTTTTCCATGGCATCGAAGGTCTCTGGTTAAATCACACCGCTCCCGAGCATCAGAGAAGGGAATCTGCGTCCTAGACAGGGTCGCAGTCTGAAAGTAAATCCAAGCCAGTCGCCGGCAGCTAGAGCCGTTAGCTGCGCAATTGTCAAACGCTGCATTGTTTCCTCTTCTTTTCCTCGTTCCTCTTTAATTCCACCGCCGTCGGTTTGTGGCTAAACAACCCTCGGATCCTTTCGCTAGAGTGCTGGAGACCTGCCGAATTGGTGGACTCTATGAAACTGACCGTGAGACGTAACATGTCTTTTCCGTCGAACGAAAGACTTGACCATAGACGTCTAGAGAAAGTCTGCCAAAGTCCAAGTTTGTCGAGGTTCTCGACCTGTCCGTCAGAACATACTCCGTACTATCCGATCGATCTTGAAGGAAAAGGAAAAGTGGATATGCGGTGCACCTGCAGCTCTCCACCACAATCGGGAATGCTCATCTGAAGTCGTGACTTCATGGCGGATCTCGGTCTTGCAACCCCGGTGTCGAACCGTCTCCCACATCCACCGATTGGGTTCTAGAATGGACCGTGTCGTAATCGCCTTGTCTCTTCTTTGATTCTTTCAATCAGACTGTGGTTACTGCGAGATCGTGGTCCGGCCCAATCACCGCGTTTGGAGGGTCCATTCCTGAGGGCGGGCGGTCATGATCGCATTGGGAGGTTCCGTGTCAAAGAAGCGTAACTTCGCTGCTGCGGTGTGCCGCATCCGGTGTAGGCCCCCAACAAAGAAATCTGTCTGAAGATAACAATCGCTCACATTCTTCTTTGCTTCAATGGTCCAAGACTGGCCTTTCCATACTTTCCCATGAACCACTGATCCATCGATCTGTTGTTAATTTAGCATCAATTGTTTGCAAATGGACCTCGTGCCGTCAGAGTCGCGGACAAAGAGGCGGGGCAGGAGCAAAGTCTCCTAAAAATGGAAGTGACAGTGGGAGTGTACATATGTATGTAACAAAGGGCCTTTGCTTGCACCGCCATGGTTCTGTCCGCCACGGCTCACTCGCCTCGGTCAGTGGACGGTGCTGATTGATGCCATGGAGCAAGTCGCGGCATCCGAATGGCAAGATATAATTTTTTTTTTTATAATAAAGCTCATAATAAATAAAATCTTCTTGTACGGTACATCTTCGTGTCGAGGCGGGTTTCTTCGTCTTCTTTCCCTTCTTGCTCATGCCTCGATCTTATAGATACTTAGACGATCTTTCATGTTAGCGTCCTGGTCGGTTCTCTTCTGCCCATGTCTTTCGATCGAGTTCTCCCCAGGCCTGCGGCCCTGTACGATGAGCCGACGGGTAGAATCAATAGGCAAACCAGCAGCCTCCTGGAGCACAAGATCATGTATAATCCTCATGGCCTTCCACCAGTCACGACGGTTGTGACGGACAGAATCGACGGTCTGCCTATCTCCCGTCCAAATGGCAGCTATCATCATCTCGCCGAACCTACAAATTGCTCAACAGCCTTGAGTCAAATGCAGATTTTATCCCTCAATCAGGAGAAAGTGGCTCAGAACCAGATCCCTGTGAGAATTTTGACTACGACCAAGCAGGTCGCACCGGTATTAGCGGATGAAGTCTCTCCTACGGACCGATCAACCTCGTCTAGCCCAACCAAGACAGAGTCTGCGAAGGGATCTGTCACACAGTTCTGTCTATGCCAGCCTGATCCAAAGATCCCGAGACCTCGAAATGGTATGTACTAGAGAGAAACATATCTTGGATGTTTCCTTCCTCTGAGACCAGCTGAGGATCGATTTTTTCTTTGCAATAGCACACATGGATCTTGGTGCCTTGGTATATAAATTTTCTTCTGGCGTCCATCGTGAAGGGCTAACTCTTCTGGACAAACAGCTTTCATATTGTACCGGCAACACTACCAAGCCGCTGTCGTGGCACAAAACCCAGGACTTGCCAATCCGGAGATTTCCAAGATCATTGGAGAACAATGGAGAGCGCTGCCCAACGAGACGAAAGAGCAATGGAAAGCGCTGGCGGAGGTACTGCTCCTGGTGACGTGGATTCGAAGACAATGCTGATCATCAGTGGAACAGGCAGAGAAAGCTCGACATCAGCAGCAGTATCCAGATTATCGCTATCAGCCTCGTCGGGTTGGACGGGATAGCTGTTCCCGCAACACAAGCTCCAGTATAAGCAACAATCCGGCTGGAGCTACAGTCTGCAATCGTTGTGGTGGTCGCCTTATGAATCCTCCCTCGGCCCCGGACACGCCCTTGACCACGAGCGGTGGGCAGATATCTAGTACTCGGTCTTCCCAGGCGGATATAGCTTCTCACATCAATTCTTCTCGGGGAGCCAGAGACGCTCCTGCTCGTCCTCCGAGTCCTTCGCAGTTACGCGACGACATCAGTCGCCGGGCTTCGCGCCAATGTTGCTGGAAGGAGACTGACTCTCCATCCGCCGACGTCAAACGCCGTCGCTTGACCAGTAGTGGGATTCACAAGCCCAGTCCTCAGGAGGGTAGCCATGGCATGGAGCGATATTCCCTGTCCTCGCAGAAAACCTATGTCTCTCGTCCGGGGGTGGCATATTTCCGGAGCCATTGTGAATCAGCGACTAATGGTCGCACCAATCGTCGACTTGAGGATGACAGGTATTATGATCCCAGTCTTACACTCCCACCATTGAAAACCAGTCTTTCATCTCTCCAGAATCAACATGATGTTGAAGCCACGGTGATGACCATACCGGTTGTGAACAAGATCAAGGTGCTATCCAAGATCTCCCCGCCACTCACCAATCGTTCCACAGCGAAGAATTCTCTGCCTCGAGGCGCGGTGATCGCAGTGGATGGGCAAGATCCGGCCTTGGTTAATATCATGCTTAAATATCTCGGGACTCTTTTGACTAAGGACGGGAAGTATGCGGTTCGTGTCTTCGAAGGACCCGAGATTCGACCACGTCAGAACCCCCCTAAGGCGGGCGAAAGGGGTGACTACCTCAATGTCATTTCCGTCTGGCATCGAATTTCGGATGAAATTTCCCAATTCATTCTGTCGAAGTCTGGATCCAATGGAACCAGAGCTGTTGAAGACTCTTCGTCACCTGTGTCACCAAAATCCATCGTTCCGAGGTCTTCACGGACACAAGTATCCTCACCCATGATATCTTCGAACAACGGACTGGCCAATGGACTGGGCCAAACCTCTGTTTCCCATGCGAAAGTCCCTAATCCAGTCCCCATTGCCCTGGTGCCACGGTATCAGCTCACCACGGCAGACATGTTTGCATGTTCCATTCCCATAAACGACTCTTACGCACCCTTGGACCATTGGCAGTGGATGGCGTCACTCTGGCGGGGCTGTGTCGGCCCGGACGTGACAGTCCACATACGAGAATGCGATAGGGAAGAGCTGGATCGACACGGCGTGGGGAACCCGGTCGAAGTTCGTCTGAATGATGCGAGAACTCTCATAGTCAGAAGGACACCTGATTCTGCGAAAGAGCTCGAGGAGAAAGCATTGAGACGGGTGGGCTTTGAAATCGAAGACTTCTTGACGCGTTAGTTAGCTAAAACATTTAGCATCTCTTGCATCATAATCATCATCATCATCATTGTTGTCGAACGCTGATCCCGGACACCTTGATTCACCTTAATATTCGCGCGAGCGGGCGCTTCTGACGAATGCGTTCGTGTCATTTACGCGTCGTTGCATGTATTTTATTTTGGTTAGAAGGAAGTCTTTATATGTCATCTATTTGAATTCAGCTTTGAGACTGACAAGGATGGGAAACCTTTGGTTCTTGTAGAATGCAACTCTTCGGTTTCCGCTGAATAGGGAGTAAGGTTCCAGGATTTCAATATAACCCAAAACGGCAGGCGCAATGCAAATCGGCAAAGGCGGTGAGAATCATTGGCCAATGAGAACCTCCTTTATGGTGAAAGCCCGCCGTTCTGCCTCGAGTCCCCTCTCGCATCGCTATCACTTTGTTCAAGACAAGTCTCTTGCCTCCGGGAGTGAATAGTAAATCACTATGGGCGAAGCATTGCCCTGAGACTTCTTGGACAATCCTGATAGCTCTCTTCTGTCACCTTGGATAAGACTAATACTTCGTGAATTGATGGTTACTAATCCTGCAAACCTTCTCGGCACAGCGTCGATGCATAATGTGCGCCTATACGCATCCAGAAAACGATTATCGACTATCCTTATAGCCAATGATGGCCTCTAAAGATCGTGCTCCTGTGTTGACTGTTCCACCAGGAACAAGTATTGTCTCCAAGGTTGGTTCCTTCAGGCGCACCTCAATTTGCAGACTTGCATCCGAGGGTCACATCAAGATTGTACTAACATGTTTGCTCTTATCTTAGACGAATGAAATAGATAGTTTCTGCTCGATAGGTACAGAAATGATCGTATCGCCGATGCACAATGTCCAATTCACTCCTCATATTACTGTTTCCACGTCGTCTTCTTCAACGCTTTCTTCATCGTCATCATCACAGATACAGACGGAGTCCGTGAATGAGGCGCAAAAGCCAGAGGGCCTCGGAGAGTTGAAGAATTATATTCCTGTTGGAATTTTGAGGAAGTGTGATAACCCGTCCGATCCCAACGACGAATCATCCGAAGGATCTGGATTCCCTCATGCGGAGCTTGTTAGCTTAGAAAAACATCGGTGGATCAGAACTCAATGGCATGTCTATGACAATCATCCAGGATGGTCTTATGTGCGTGTGTTTGTTCTACCAGATGACACGGGCCGCAAGCTCATTCCGCGGTCGAGTACGTCGCTGAGGCGGGCGTTACGAGTGGTTATGTCCAGAATAGATAGCTCGCCAGAGGCTTGGGAGGGAAGTTTTGTTACCGATGGAAATACAACACAGAAGAGTGTGGATGCGGAGGAAGATGAGTCCTTGTGGTATATTTTCAATACCTTGGACAACCCGAAGCCCAATGTGGAGAACATAAAAGACCCATATGGCCGGCGTGCAATGGAAGATTTACTCGGCGTGTCAACAAGTCACGGAGAATGCTCGAGTGTGGTTGGACTCAAAACGCCGTTATATCCCTATCAGCGTCGTTCAGCGGCTACTATGGTTCAACGAGAAGTGCAGCCGGCACAAATGTTGGATCCACGATTACAAGCCTACCGAAGTCCTTCTGGCCAAGAATATTATTACGATAAGGAGGAAGGGATCGTTCTGCGTGAGAAACGGCTGTATTCAGAGGCTTGCGGAGGTAATGTTCCTGAGAATTGCGGCGATCATTTGTCTCTAATTCTATTACAGGTATCCTCTCAGAAACCATGGGTTGTGGGAAGACCCTGATTTGCCTCGCAGTGATCCTGGCAACTCGCGGCCATGTTCCTCGAATCCCAGTTCAATATCAGGAGACCACGAATCCGGTTCGCCCATCTACTGGTTCTCTCATGGAGATGGCGGCCGCCACTGCCGGTCGCTTTTCCGTCCCGTGGAGGAGCTACTTTGACCAGCTGAGCGAAGCGGGCATGCATCTCGATCGATGTGTGCGGGCCTGCGAGCGGAATCGCGGAACGTATACAATACCGCCGCCGCCGTCAAAATACCAGAGTCGCGAAGGAGCAAAGTCACGTGCGCCCCCTACTCATCTTACTCTGTGTTCTGGGACCCTGATTATTGTACCTCCTAATCTTGTTGACCATTGGAGACATCAGATTGCAACTCATACAGAAGGGCTCAGGGTTCTTATCCTTCGGACAAGCGCGGATAGAACCCCTCCAGCAGAGGAACTCCTGCAATATGACATTATTCTCTTCTCTAGAGTACGCTTTGAAAAGGAGGCAGGAGAGCCAATCAATAATCGCCGTGCTCACGCTCGTTTGGAATATCACTCGCCGCTGAAAAAATTTCACTGGCTTCGTATTATTGTGGACGAGGGCCACAATGTCGCTGGTCATGGGCACAAAACCAGTACTGTCCATATGCTGGAGCAGATCCATGTGGAGCGTCGATGGATTGTCTCTGGAACACCGTCCACCGGACTATACGGGCTTGAAATTAGCCTAGCATCACAGGAGACTCAAACGAGTGACACGGAATCTCCTGATGAGACAGCCTCCTCTGTTCTGCGAGCTCGGAAGAAGACTGGGAATGCAGTGGATGAAGAGTTGAAAGATTTGGATAAATTGCGCCTCATCGTCGTCGAGTTCCTGGACCTGAAGCCCTGGTCGAACTCGCGTGCTGATGATCCAGCAAACTGGACAAGATACATGAAGCCCATTGGCGAAGATGGAAAGCGGAGAAAGGCGCCCTCGCTTCGAGCCACTCTTCAGAGCTTGGTCGTGAGACATCGTTTGGACGTGATCAACCGCGAACTCCCGCTTCCAAGGCTGCACAACAGAGTGGTCTACCTTGAGCCAACCTTTTACGACAAGCTTGCAATCAACCTATTCCTGTTCAACCTAACGTCCAACGCCATCACCTCCGAGCGGAAGGATCAAGATTACATGTTCCACCGGAGGAATAGAAAGCATCTTATTTCGACAATCAACAACCTACGACAGGCAGGGTTTTGGTGGACCGGCTTCGATCAAAAGGATCTCGAGAATTCGGTCCATTACGCGGTGGATTACCTAGAGAAAAACAAGGGAAGGATGGTATCTGAAGATATCGAATTGCTGTCTGAGGGCATTCGAATTGCGCAGAAAGCACTAGATTGCAGAAGCTGGCATGCTTTCTGCCAGCTCGACGAATTGGGAGTCTTCGTCCAGGACTTCCCTGAACATGCTCGGACTCTGTGGGGGCTGACATCGTCTGAAGACCGGCAAGAGCCTCTCCTATTGGGAATTTCTCAAGCTAGACTTGCGCAAAAGTTTGTCACTTCACGTCTCACAGCTGATGATCCGGCAGAAGGTCTTGCAGGTGCCGGTATTAAGGCACGACGCGAAATCGCCGAGCGCGCAGGAAAGAAGAACGCCGCTGCTGCCGAAACAGGAGTCGCGGATAATTTAGTCCACAAACCCAAACCAGAGCGCGAATCTCCGAAGAAGACGTTTTCAAAGGGGCTGAAGAAAAGCTTACCTCCCGCGTCGCGGCTTTCGCGAGCTAAGGTGGTGGCGACCACCTCTGCAAAGTTAACCTATTTGCTAGACAGAGTCCTGGAGTTGCACAAGACAGAAAAGATCATTATTTTCTATGAAAACAACAATACGGCCTTTTGGATTGCTGAAGGGCTGGAGATGCTAGGTATCGACTTTCGCATCTATGCCAACACTTTGAAGACCAGCCAGAAGGCGGAGTATTTGTCCCTGTTTGATGAGTCCGGGGACGTTCGCGTCCTGCTTATGGACTTGCGACAAGCTTCTCATGGTCTGCATGTTGCCAGCGCATCCCGTGTGTTCATTGTGAACCCGATTTGGAGGCCCAACGTCGAGAGCCAGGCGATAAAGCGGGCACACAGGATTGGGCAAACGAAGCCTGTTTTTGTTGAGACGTTGGTTCTTAAAGACACGTTGGAAGACAAGATGTTGCGGAGAAGAAAAGAAATGACCAACACGGAGCTTCAGCATGCAGAGAAGGATATGTTGGAGGACTCAAGAATGAGTTCAATCATCCAGAACGAGAAGTTCATTCCTATGCCAGAGGATGAAGCATCCACAGGGGCTGCCTACTTGAGAGATCCCCCGGGATTTTTTGATCGTCATGAAATGCCTATTCCTGATAATTATTTTGAAGATGCTGGACCATCGTCTCAGCAGGATTCTGTAACGCCGACCAAGCAGAAGCGTTCTGCACCGTCGTTTGACATTTCGCCGGTGGATTCGGATATATCACCTGCGACCGATTCTGGAAATGCTACGCCGAAGAGGAGAAAAACAATGTTCAAATTTCAGCTAGTCACGAAGGACGATATCGTGATGACTCCGTCGAGTTCTCCATCCTTTTCACATCTTGGACATGAAAGTCCGGCTGTTAACCAATCTAATGGCGCGGACTGTGGCCCTCAGGTTCGGAGTCTATTTGGTGGTTGAGACCTTACATGATATGGCCATGTCGTACAACTTTGGTATCTTCATATATCTTCGCACATCTGTATTAATTTACCCGTCTTTACTGTTATGTATCTATTTTCTCCTTTTATTTGTTGTTTTCTGCTGGATTACAGAGGGGTTTTGGTGCAATGGGTCATTGGTTGATGGGTTGAAAGGGAAGGTCTGTGGCAGTCATATTATTCTTGGATTGGATGGATTTGGTGTTCTTAAGGAGTTTCGACTTTGGGCTGGAGTCGGAAGCAAATAAACGCGGCCATTTATATATTACTTGGGGCGTGAATAGCATTGAATGCAAACGATCTTATCCAGTAGAGACTCTGGATAGTACGGTGAATTCAAAAAAAAAGAAAAAAAGGGTTAGTAAAACTCCTTACAACAAAAAGCATATGTGGTGGTTTTCGTACCGCCCGCGGGTCTCAAGAAGCAGGATCCCAGGTATGAGTTTTCTATCGTTCGCTAGATGAGGTTGCTGTTATTTCCTTTTTCGGAATACATGAAGTTTCTCGGTAGTAGTAGCTTATCTTATCGGAGATGCTCCGTTCCCCACCTTCAACATATGTTCGTCACTCTCCCGCTAGCAACGAGTCTCGCCATGGCGTGGCGTTCATTCTCTCGACTTTTATAGCAGAAGACGCAACAGACAAGATCAATACTAATATTCCCCTATTAATTGACTTATTTTTGTTCAATAAATAAATAATCTAGCAGACATACATCACGTCAAGCATGACCGATCCGGTCCCGAGCGCGGGGGGCACAGGCGCGGGGCAGACCGGGCAGCAGGAGTCACAGCAAAACCAGGCGACAGGAAAGACGGCAGAGGAAAAGGCAAACAAGAAGACGATCATAATTGGCCTCTCGGGGCCATCTTCCAGCGGGAAGACGACTCTCGCGAGGTTGTTGAGGACGATCTTTTCCGTGAACGACGGCCGTGTGAGGAGCTTTATTATCCATGAGGATGATTTTTATTTTCCGGACGATAAGTAGGTCGAATTATTTTTCGTCTCTTTTTTTTTTTCAGTTCTTCTGCTACTGTTTTCCTACCAGAGGAGAGACAGACAGACAGATACGATTTTTCTCGTGAGGATGTGACTAACACGAAAAAATTCTGCAGGATACCTGTTACCAGGACCAAATCGGGTGACTTAGTTCAAGATTGGGATACCATCGGCGCAATTGACGTGCCTTTTCTCTCGGCTGCACTTGCATATGTCCGGCAAAATGGAGAGCTTCCTCCTAGGTTGAAGAGCAAGGAGGACCAGAACCAGGCGTCCGACCCGGGGGTGGATCCGGCACAGATCGCCAGTCTTCAGAGGGAAGTTGGTGAACGGTTGATAAAGAAGCAAGAAGAGCTTAATAATGCTGCAGAGGCGGAAACAGGACCATCATTGACGGTCGCTTTTCTGGAAGGATTCCTCCTCTACGCACCCCCGGAATCCGAAGCACCGCAGCATGTCCTTCGTCCCATCCACAACAACATCCACCTGCACCTCTTCCTCCCCGCTCCCTACGACCTGGTCAAAACCCGTCGGGAGGCGCGAAGCGGCTATGTGACCATCGGACCCGGACCCACACCCTCCAAGAAGCTACCGGACAACGAGCAAACGCAACAACAAGAACAGCAACAACTGCAGCGGCAGCAGGAGGAGCAGGGGCACTCGTGGCCCCAAGACACCTCCGCTGTCGACCTCGAGAAAGGGGACCATCCCAAGCCGCAGCAAAATTTCTGGACCGATCCACCAGGCTACGTAGAAGACATCGTGTGGCCGCGCTACGTACAAGATCACGCATGGTTGCTGTTACCGGAGGATGACGGGCAGGATAACCAAAAACCACTATCCCTCGTGGCACAAGAACGATCGAAAATCAGCAATACTCCTCCAGAAGAAGAGCTGCTCAAGCTCGTAGGTCAGGGAACCAATCTCCGGACCGATGCAGGTGTCACTATTGCGCCGGGCAAGGGGAAGTTGCACATAACAGAGTTGCTCGACTGGGCAGTGGGGGAAATTTTGAAATGTTTGGAGGTAGAGGGGAAGGCATAGTAACACATTGATACATGTATTTATTGATCGTTTAGTCGGAAATAATCACTTATGTATCTATTAAGCTTCAACTTCAAAAGATTCAAAAGAAGAGTTTGTTTTTTATGCACTGCTAATAATAGTTTCTATTATTCTATTCACTGACTACCTAGGTATGTACAGTACAGTACCTGCATGCAAGCTTTAATTAAGTTCTGGTGACAATTCTACTACTGTAAATAAATAAAATGTTCATGTCTAAATGATACTAGTAAATAAGTGATCTATGGGGACAAGACAAGGGCTAATAGTGCACAAGTACTGTACTGTACTTCATAGTGATAGACGTGGAGCGGGTTGGATATTTACTTTATTTACCTTACCTCGCGCAATTCTTTTTTCCCTCTTCTTGCGTTTTTTTTTTAAATTCTCTACTGTAGAACGAGAAGTAGAATGCCAGAAGGCTCTCCAGTCTCTCACTCGTCGTTTTGTTTGAGATGGATACAGGGGGAGAGTGTGTGTGCATGCGTGTTTTGAGGAAGGAGATGAAAGAATCCCCCCCCCCAAAGGAGAAAAAGACGCAAAACTGGGAAAAGCAAATTCTTCTCAGGTCGTAGCAACAATGGATTGATGCGTACAGATTGATGCAGAAAGGAAAACATAAAACATCAATTTTTACACCGCTTCTACTTTATATACTCCAGTTACTGAATTCAAGCAGCGCCACCACGACCACCCACCCTCAGCAGCGTCTTCTTCTGCTCCTCGCTGACAGTTATCACGGGCAACTGTCTAGCAGCCGTGCTGGCCTGCGGTGGTGGCGGCAGGAATCCGATTTCTACAAGGTACGCCAGATACAGGCCCATCAGGTCCTCCGTCACGCCGGAACCGGCCGAGGCGTCGATTCCCGACCAGGAGGCGTCTGCGCGGAGAGCGGCGGCGGCGTTGGTGTCGTCTAGTTCTGGCGCTTTGGTGTTGGCGGGGAGGTCTGCGGTGACGAAGTGGTAGAGGGGCATCCTGGGGAAGGAGTATTAGTATGGATTTTTCCAACTTTGTCTTTTTCTCCTTTTCTACGGCAGGGAAGCGCTTACAGTGCATGCTGAGACTCCTTGTCGTTGTGACCCTCGTTCACGTACTGCTCCAGCGCCCGTGCCCATGGCACATAATCGATTTGAGGGACATCATATCCATATGTCTGAAGCGTGCCCAGGAACTGGTTGAACCGCAGGCGGGGATGGCTCGTGACTTGAGCAACTCCCAGCGGCGTCGTGGGAGGATGGAACGCAGAGGCAATGATGACCCTGGCGACATGGTCGACTGGCACCATGTTGACTGTGTTGTTGATGTTCGGGCGTGCCGACAGCTGAATGCATCCTTTCAGCATTCGGATAAGGAAGTCATCCGTGTTGGTCGCTGGAAAGCTGTTAGCTCGAGCACTTAAATAGAGGAAGTTTGCTACTTACTCCCAGTAGTCGAATCACCCGTCACATATCCTGGCCGGATGATGGTTCCTCGCAATCCTCTCCGGCCTGCTTCCTTGACTAAGTACTCGCCAACCCATTTGCTCTGACCGTAACCGGTACCGAGACCAGAGCTGCTCCCTTCCAGATCGTCCGCCTCGCTGATGCCAGCGCCCCCGGCTGCAACGATCCGCTCCGACTCCTGAACGTAGTGGTCATTGTCCAGGACGCTAGTGGAACTGACGAAAGCAAACTGCTTTGGCTTGCCACTAGCACACAATTTCAGAGCATCAATAGTACCAAGCACGTTCGCAGGCTTCAGATTAGCATAGGGATACACCCAGTGGACGAGAGCTCCGTTGTGAATGACCACATCGACAGTTTGTGTCAACTTCTCCCACGCCTCGTTAGAGAGACCCAGTTGTGGGTCTCCCAGATTGCCTCGAACGCACTGAAGACGCTCTGTCCAGGACGGATTCCAGAATCCATACGCCTGGCAGCTGGATCGGATTCGGTCAAGCGCCTGCTCTTCATCCTTTGCTCGCACGTGAGCCACAACCTTGACTGAGGGATTCTGACGCGACAAGAGGTCTCGGAGGATGTGCGCGCCAAGGAATCCAGTGGCTCCGGTGAGGAAGACCGTCGGCTGACCGGACAGCACAGAGCCCGTAGGGGCAGCAAAGCTTGCTGGCAACTGTTCCACCAGTTTCCTTGCATCTTTGGAATATTCGTCGTCCAGTTGCCCAGCCGCAGGAGACACGCCGTTGACGTCTTCCTTTCCTTGGTTGTCAGTGAAGGATGCGAATTCAACCAATCGATCAATCTCGGCGGCAAAGCCCTTGAGGGTTGGGCTGCGGAAAATGGCGTTCATGCTGATATCGATCCCTCTCCACTTTCGTCTGACATCGAAAAACATCTGCTGGGCAAGGATACTGTGGCCTCCAAGATCGAAGAAAGAGTCATCCGGCCCAATCATGCGCGTCGTGACGTTCGGAATGAGTTTGGCCCAGATCTGGGCGATCGCTTGCTCGGTCTCGGAAAGGGCCTTGAAGGCCGATGATCCACGACGAGGAGCAGCAGCGCTCAGTTCTGCTGTATCTGGGAAAGGCAGATGAGGCTTATCGATCTTGCCATTCGGATTGAGGGGCATCCTCTTGAGAGGGATGATGACAGAGGGGACGGCATAGGAAGGCAGCTTGGTACGAAGGTACTCCCGCACGTCATCCCGAAGAGGTCGGAATCGCCTAAGCATGCCAACCATGCCTTCGGCGGACTCGTCATCGGTGAGACCTCTTTCTTGTAACCAGGCAGGCCACTTGTCCATCGCTGGAACAATGTAGCTCACCAAGATCTGCTCCTCGAATTTGTCTCGACGCACCAATGTGACGTTCTCTCGTACCAGGGGATGGCGAGACAGGTGCGTGTTGATCTCACCAAGCTCGATTCTGAAACCGCGAATCTTGACCTGGTCATCTGCCCGGCCAGAACATTCCACATCTCCTGTCGGGGTATACCGGCCAAGATCGCCGCTCCGGTACAATCGGTCTCTGGGTCCAAGATAGAATTCTCTCCAAGGCTCGTTGTTGGACTGGTTCTGAGCTCTCTCTTCCTCCACCCACTTCTGCGGGTCAACAAACCAGTTCTTGAGGAATTTCTTCTCATTCAGTTCTGGGGAGCCTAGGTACCCCTCCGCCAGACCACCTGCACGGACGTAGATTTCGCCCACTTCTCCGATGGCACAGAGGCGAGTGGGGTCAAACCGATTGACAACGAGCAGTTGGACATCGACCATTCCGCGGCCAGCTGGGATGATGTCCTTCATGCTATCCAAATACCCTTCCTGACTGGAATAGCTAGGGATTTCGTAATAACTGACGGCGCGCTGCGTCTCAGTCGTGCCGTACATGTTGACAATATTCACATTGGGGGCAAGCGATTGCAGGGACCGACAGTCTCTCTTGATGAGGATATCACCCACGAAGAAGGCATGATGGAGCGCAGGGAACTGTGCAGTGGCACCACCAACCAGGATCTGCCCCATGGCTGGGGTGAGGTGAGTGACAGTTGCTCCATATTTACGCATCCATTCAGCAAGCTTTTCGTTCTGGATGTCATCCCGAGATGGTACCAACAGCTGTGCACCTAGGAACAGGGGTGTGAAGATATCTCTCTGAATCGGATCGTGGGCGATGCCACTCAGCATGGTAAACTTATCATCGGCAGTGAGATGAAATGTCTCGGACATCCAGGGGAAATAATAAGCCAGAGAGAAGTGACGGCCCCGCACACCCTTTGGTCGACCCTCTGAGCCAGACGTGAAGGAGAGGGTAGGAGTCGAGTCAGGCCCGACGACGACGCCCACGGGTTGAGATTTGAGGTGAAGCTGCTTGGCGAAAACATCCTCCCCATTGACAATTCCTCCGGACAGGCTGCCATCATCACGGAGCGCCAGGGCAGGGATCTCCGTCCGGAGCTGCAGATTCTCATTGATGAATGAACGGACCAGCTCAGACAACTCTCCAGCTTCTTTAGTCGCCTTCTCAATGATCACCAGGGCCCTTGGACGAGCAACGTCCAGATAGATGTTCTGTCGCTCAGGTGGATAAGCGGGATCAATCACGGAGAAAGTAGCACCCGCTTTGAGAATACCCATGACGGCAACCACCAGATCCACACCGCGGTGGGCGTACACCATTACCACTTCTCCCCTCTGGATTCCCGATTGTACCAGATGATGGCCCAGCAGGTTGGACGCTTCGTTGATCTGCCGGTAGGTGAACTCGCGGTGAGGGGAGGTTTTGGACTGGGTCTCCACCACGCAGAGCTTGTCTGGATGTGCCTCGGCGTTCCGAGCAAAGATCTCATGGATAGCTCCGCGATACTGCCCCCAATTCAGGTTCGACGTCGGGTCAGGAAGGATCGCTTTCTGCTCTTCCGTCATGAAATCAATTCGACCAATGGCTTCATTGGGATTGGCAGCGGCGTTCTCGACAAGACGGGCCAGTTGCCTCAATATGGTTGCAATTCGGGCACTGGAGAACAGACGCTGGTTGTAGTATGCTCCCAGATGCGTATCCGTCGTCGACTGGGGGGAGACGGCAATATTGATGACGAGATCGGTCGTTTCGAAGGTGTTCGCAGGATACTCTTGGGAGGCTGCCGGAGCATCATATGCGGCGAAGCGGAAGAGGACTGGTGCTCGTTCCGAGTTGGATTTCTCCTGGAGGTAGGATCGCAGGGTTTCTAGAGGCACGATATCTGCTGCACCTTCTGTAAAGGCCTGTAGGATGTCAGGATCGCTTCCAAGAGAGATGATAGGTATCGATTGGTCTATTCGCTAACCTTTTCCACTTTGCCCTGGAGCTGGCTAAATGTCTCACTGGCCTCCAGTGGCACCCGGAGGACGAACGGACGGCCATCGTCCGCGGAGCTTGTTCCAATCGAAATATCCTCATCTCCAGTCAGACGGGCGACCAAGACGACAAAGGCCGTCAAGAACAACGAAAAGGCAGATCCTGAGGATTCGGCGAGCTTCTGCAAAGCCGCCTGGGCGTCCTGGGTCAGCTGCAATGACTCGAAAGCCTCAATTGGTCTCTTGCCCGCCTCGGGTACATTTGTTTCGGGGTAGTCCCGTGTGAGCGGCGAGACGGTGAGGTTCTGAAGTCGCTGGGCCCATCTCTCGAGGCGCTCTTGCGCGGGGCTAGTAGTGATGCCCATCTTTGCTGGACTGCAGCGCAATCGGGCCTGGTTCTGGCCGGGAAGCTGCGTCCAGATGGAGGTGAATGGAAGGATGAGTCAAGAGGAGTAGCAAGTTGGTTTATTCTTTTCCAAGCATTCTAAGTAATAATCGCAGGCACTGACTCAACTCTCGAAAAAAAATAACGCCGACTTCGCTCCGGCCAAACCCCTCATTGGATGTCTCACCGCCTTCATAGGGCTAGTCCACTTTCGGAAATACATCATCTGAGCCCTAGTCCCGACTGGAGAATCGATTGCAAGTGTTCAACAACAGCTTATTTTCTGTATGAAAAGAGGAGTAAAGGTAGGTTCTTGGTTCAGAAATCACCTCACACATGAATGCTCGAGACCACGTGGAGTTCTTATGTAGTCTAGGACATATTTGTCCCAGTCACATGATAAATTGACTCTGATTGGCTCCCGTGGACAGTTCCGCCCGGTGGTTTACGGTCACGGGATCTCCACAGTCAGGCCGAGACGGAGTGGAGTGTGATGTCCGAATCCGGTAAAGGCTGTCTCTGAAGATCCGCGCAGGGAGACCAACGCTTCGTTTATCAATGTGCAATCCATCTCTGGTAAGTTATGACCTCTACCTAACTGCTAATGATCTTTGTGAGATTGCCAAGGCGCTGACCTCTCTCGTCAGTCCTTGCAGCGGTCAGGAGAAGACAGTTGGGGAGCTCATTATTATTGTTGAGGCCCTCGCTCTCCTTTCTGGGAACTTCTCTTGCCCCTGCTTCCGCCCCGTTCCTCAGTAGCATATGTTTCAACCACTATAACCATGATCCCTCACCGGAGCACGACGCTCTTTGCCATAATTGTCTTTGTCGCCCTATTACTGTTCATCTTTTCCTCGTCTTCCGTCGACTCCTCTGACCGGGTTGCCTACGGTCCTGCGCGGTATGTTCCGCGGCCGAAGCTGCCGTCTCTCGACAATTTCCGTTTCCCGTTCCGCCCGGCGGCCCACAAACCCCCGGAGGAGAAGAACAGTACGAGCGGAGAGTCAAAGTGGTACAGCGACTGGACATGGCTGAACCCGTTCTCCTCCTCCATAACGCTCGATGAGGATCGATCAGTGTTGCCGCCGCTGCTGGACCGGGTCCCCGTGTATACCTACTACGAACCTAACGAGAAAAACGATGACCAGGAGCAAGAGGCCGACAGCAAGTTGCTCCTAACCTGGCGGCGAGCGTGGTATGCACAGGGCTTCCGCCCCGTCGTCCTGAGCCGGGCAGAAGCCATGAACAACCAGTACTACGAGGTCGTACAGCGACTGAAGATGGACCCCGCGCTCGAGGCGGATTTCTTCAGGTGGCTAGCCTGGGGGCACATGGGCACTGGTCTCTTGGCGGACTGGCGGTGCTTCCCTATGGCGCGATACGATGATGAACTGCTCTCGTATCTCAGGCGGGGTGCCATTCCTACACATATCACCCGGTTTGAGAAGCTCGACGGTGGCCTCTTTGCGGGCGAAAAGTCGCGGATCAACGATGCCATCAATGAGGCCATCAAAGCTGCCAATGACCACGCCAAGTCCATCGTCGAACTCATTCCGCCGGATTTCTTCAAGGTCGAGCAACCCTCTGCGCTGGCCTTCTACCATTCGAGCACCATCACCACTCACTATCCCGCGCTCGCCGAAAAACATGTCTCTTCCACGGCCTCAGGTCGCCTGGCGCTGACCGAGCTGATCAATGCGCACCTCCACACCACTTTTCTCAACGGCTTTTCGTCCGGGATTGCGGTGTTGAAACCGCTGCCAGAACACACCACCGCCTTAGTGGAACCTGCCTTGCGTCTTGCCAAAGCGCTCATCCAGTGCCCGTCGTCTATGCTGCCCACGTCTTGTCCCCCGAACCGTCCGAGGTGCCAACCGTGTAGCCCCTCTTCCAAACCGATCTCCATCACCCAGCCGCCGGCATTTAAAAACACAACAAATCTGTTCACGATCGGTACGGTGCCTCACCCGTACACGCTGATCACCCTGCAGCGTGGCTCCGACGACGTGACCACAAGATACATCCGCCGGGAGACTGAGCGTGATCCTTGGTTGACGGAGGTGACGAAAGACCTGTTGGGGCGCGAGCGTGGCGCACCATCCCGGGTGGTGGTGTTCAAGGAAGTGGTCGCTGGCGATGCGGCTAGCGCACGATCGCTCTGGATGACGGTGGAAACCCTTCCCGCCCAACCGGGCGAGGATCTCCCGCCGGAGCTGCTGGATGAACTGGAATGGCAGTTTGGGTTCGCGATCCCGCGGGACGTGTCCATGAAGGCTAAAGCGGCAGAAGATAAGAAGCCGGATGAGAACAAACCAGGAGAGGCCAAGCCGAACGACGCGACAAAGCCCCGTAGTGAGGCGGTGCAGAGGGAGTACACCCTTATCGAGAAGGCTCGAGAGGTCTTGAGGAGCAAAGAATCCAACCGAGTTGGCATCCGGGAGGTAGCTGAAGCGTGGAATCTCGCCGATACGGAGGTATGGCGGTTCGTTCGGGCGTACCGGTAAGTATTTCTCTGACCTGGCTGTTGCTTTCGAAACTGTTGACAGATTGACTAATCGGGCCATTATTTCCGACAGAGCGCGAAGCGTCGTGGAACGAAAGAAGTGGGAGGAAGAGGAGAAGAAGTTTGTTCTTGCCAAGGTCCATTAACTTGATTGAACTTATCCTTGTAGATCGATTTCATTCCGAAATGTTTCCCTTTTTCTAGCGGCTATTGCGAGCCATGAGTCTCTCTGTATATTAATGTTTTTTTCCATCTGCGGAGCATCTGGCGTGGCGTTCGAATTTTTTTTCTTTTTTTGTTGGTTTTCCTCCACGTGGTAGTATATACGGGCGAGCAATTTGGGATAGAGAAGCCTTAGTCAAGTTGTCATTTTATATTACTGAGATATATACGTAGGTACAACAAGTGGAGGATTCTCCACATCCTGCAATAATTGAATAAATCTTGTCTCTGGGATTTCAGATCCAGCGACTGGCAGCTTGTGTTAGCTGTGCGATGATTGGTCGTGTGACACGACACACTCGTGTCCAGACCCATCAACTATTCTAGATTTTGAACCACCATATTATCTCTGTTTTTTTTATTCCCTCTATTCTCTATTCTCTATAGGAGCTGCGGACGGTTATACGACACTGGTAGGAGATAATAGACTACTGTTACTAGTTAGGTACCTATCCAGGTACCTAAAGTTCGGATGAGTCCTACAGGAGCCAACCAAGTTCCGTCACGATCCAAGGGCCCTCCGCAACTTGGAAAGGAAAAGAAGCCCAGACCAATAGGCAATTGTCTTAGTGTCAGCCAAGCATTGACTCCATCGGACAGTGGCGATCCCCGCGAGACAAGCTTGCTTGTTAAGTTGTTATCGTCAATGCACGGTGGGGATCCCCGATAAGCTCGCCAGTCACACCCCCTCTTTACTCCACGATCTCATCAACTGACAACACACACATATATAGTGATTCCGAACTGATGATTTCTTCCCGATTGATATGTTTTCTGGAGTTTTTGCTCCTGATACCTTGCCGCTTTCAGTCATTTTCCTGAGTGGTTAATCTCCCACAGGGAAGTCCCCGACCACTGGGACCTTCGCGAGGTTTAAGGGAATAAGAATCAAGGAATAAGTACCTCACGGGAGCCAATATATCTTTTGCAATGGCTCCCGGGATCGTGGAAAGGACAGTACCGACGGTGGCAGCTGATAGGCCCTTGGAGCTGGCCCAGTTGACCCAGCACTACGACGACACCATCCGCTTCTACCTGAATGGGACCAAGGTTGTCCTGGATAATGTTGACCCCGAACTGACGCTTCTGGAATATCTAAGGGGGATTGGTCTGACGGGGACCAAGCTTGGTTGCGCTGAGGGAGGGTGTGGAGCTTGTACAGTGGTATGTTATGTAGTTTCTTAACGTCGTACAGGACGTGTGGAAAGGAACTGGAATGATTTCTGATGTATTCTTGCAGGTGGTGTCATATATCAATCCGACTACGAAGAAGCTCTATCATGCGTCCGTCAACGCCTGTCTGGCGCCCGTTGTCAGTGTCGACGGCAAGCACGTCATTACCGTCGAGGGGATAGGAAACGTCAAGAAGCCCCATGCTGTCCAGCAGAGGATTGCAGTGGGGAATGGAAGTCAATGCGGTTTTTGCACTCCTGGAATTGTTATGGTAAAACCTGCACAAGTGCGATCTTGAAAGAAAGCAGACGGTGGCTGACTCGTGATGTTTGATGACAGAGTTTATACGCTCTTCTCCGAAATAATCCTGAACCCTCCCCTCATGCCGTCGAGGAAGCATTCGATGGCAATCTTTGTCGATGCACGGGTTACCGACCTATCTTGGATGCTGCCCAGAGTTTTTCAACCTGCGGAAATGCACGGGTAAATGGAGGCACAGGCTGCTGCATGGAGAAGCAGAATGGAAGCGGAGGATGCTGCAAGACCTCAGTGCCCAACGGAGAGAACGGCAGTGAACCCAAATTCCCTAAACCAGACTTCATACCTTACGATCCCAACACCGAATTGATCTTCCCGCCGGCCCTGAGAAAGCACGAATTCAAGCCGCTTGCGTTTGGCAACAAGAGAAAGAAGTGGTATCGGCCGGTGAACCTGCAACAACTTCTCGAAATAAAGAGCGTCTATCCATCCGCCAAGCTCGTCGGAGGCAGCACAGAGACGCAGATAGAAATCAAATTCAAAGCAATGCATTACGATCCGTCCGTCTACATCGGCGATATTCCGGAATTGCGGCAGTACTCCTTCAAAGATGATCACCTGGATCTGGGAGCCAATGTCTCCCTGACTGATCTGGAGCATATCTGCGACGAGGCTGTGGAACGGTACGGTCCTGTCCAAGGACAGCCTTTCAGCGCGATAAAGAAGCAGCTCCGTTATTTTGCTGGACGCCAGATCCGAAATGTGGCTTCTCCAGCGGGAAACCTGGCGACGGCGTCACCGATTTCCGACTTGAATCCCGTCTTTGTAGCGACAAATACTGTGCTCGTGGCTAAATCCTTGACAAAGGAAACAGAGATTCCCATGACTCAGTTCTTCAAGGGCTACCGGACGACGGCTCTGCCAGCGGATGCTGTCATCGTTAGTCTGCGTATTCCCGTCGCACAGCCCGGCGACTTTCTGCGGGCATACAAGCAGTCAAAGAGGAAAGATGACGATATTGCCATTGTCAACGCGGCCCTGAGGGTTTCGCTGTCTGAATCGAACGATGTGACGAGCGCCAGTCTAGTGTACGGTGGCATGGCCCCGATGACCGTATCGGCCAAAAATGCAGAACAATACATCGTTGGAAAGAAGTTTACCAATCCGGCGACTCTGGAAGGAGTCATGAATGCATTGGAAAAAGACTTTGATCTGCCATTCGGAGTCCCCGGGGGCATGGCTACCTACCGCAAGACTCTCGCGTTTAGCTTCTTTTATCGATTCTACCATGACGTCCTGTCGAATATTCAAGTCAAAGAAACAGACGTCGATCAGGATGTCATCTATGAAATTGAAAGAGCAATCTCGTCCGGCAAGAAAGACCATGACGCGTCTCTGGCCTACCAGCAGAGAATTCTGGGCAAGCCAGCACCTCATGTGTCCGCGCTGAAGCAATGTACGGGAGAGGCCCAATACACGGATGACATTCCTCCACAGAAGAATGAACTCTATGGATGCATGGTCCTTTCCACAAAAGCTCATGCCAAAATCCTCAGCGTGGACGTTGAAGCGGCTCTCAACATACCCGGTGTCTATGACTATGTTGATCACCGAGATTTACCATCCCCCGCCGCCAACTGGTGGGGAGCTCCCAAAAGAGATGAAGTCTTCTTTGCAGTCGACGAAGTGACTACCGCTGGTCAGCCGATCGGTATGGTACTCGCCAGTTCAGCCAAGATCGCCGAGGCAGCTTCGAGGGCCGTCAAAATCGAATACGAAGAGCTCCCTGCGATTTTCACCATCGAGGAAGCCATCGAGGCAGGTTGTTATTTCGATCATTATCGGTATATCAAGAATGGCGACCCTGAAGCGGCCTTTAGAGAAGCCGATCACATCTTCACGGGCGTGTCGAGAATCGGCGGCCAGGAACACTTTTACTTGGAAACGCAGGCTTGCGTTGTGATTCCGAAGCCAGAAGATGGCGAGATGGAGGTGTTCAGCTGTACGCAGAATCCTACAGAGACGTAAGTTACTAGCGGTGCCTTCCGAATGCCATTGTCGACAGACTAATTCTTTCCCATTCTTTACAGTCAGTCGTACGTCGCCCAGGTCACTGGCGTCGCTGCCAACAAGATCGTCACCAGAGTGAAGAGGCTGGGTGGTGGTTTCGGTGGCAAAGAGACCCGATCGATTCAATTGGCAGGAATCTGTGCCACTGCTGCCGCCAAAGTGAAACGGCCCGTCCGGTGTATGCTCAACCGCGACGAGGATATCATGACTTCGGGACAGCGGCATCCTTTCCTCTGCCGGTGGAAAGTCGGCGTCAGCAAAGAAGGGAAGCTGCTTGCCCTCGACGCCGATGTGTATGCCAATGGCGGCCACACACAGGATCTGTCGGGCGCTGTCGTGGAGAGAGCCCTTTCCCACATTGACGGCGTCTACAATATCCCCAATGTCCATGTTCGTGGACGGGTCTGCAAGACCAATACCGTGTCTAACACGGCGTTCCGTGGCTTTGGAGGTCCACAGGGGATGTTCTTCGCCGAATCGATCATGTCCGAGATCGCGGATCATCTCGACATCCCCGTCGAAGAGCTGCGTCAGATCAACATGTACAAACCGGGAGAGAAGACGCATTTCCGGCAGGAACTGAAGGACTGGCACGTGCCGCTGATGTACAAGCAGGTCATGGAGGAAAGCTCCTACATGGAGCGGCGCAAAGCGGTAGAGGAGTACAACAAGACGCACAAGTGGTCGAAGCGGGGGATGGCGCTGATTCCGACCAAGTTTGGCATTTCGTTTACAGCGCTGTTCCTGAACCAAGCGGGCGCCCTGGTGCACATTTATCACGACGGCAGCGTCCTGGTCGCCCACGGCGGCACGGAGATGGGCCAGGGTCTCCATACGAAGATGACCATGATCGCTGCCGAAGCGCTGCAGGTGCCGCTGTCCGACGTCTTCATCTCCGAGACGGCGACCAACACTGTCGCCAACACCTCGTCGACAGCAGCCTCCGCGAGCTCCGATCTGAACGGCTACGCCATCTTCAACGCCTGCGAGCAGCTCAACGAGCGTCTCCGCCCGTATCGAGAAAAGATGCCGAACGCAACGATGAAAGAACTAGCCCAAGCCGCGTACTTCGACCGGGTGAACCTCTCCGCGAACGGGTTCTACCGGACGCCCGACATCGGGTACGTCTGGGGCGAGAATACGGGCCAGATGTACTTCTACTTCACGCAGGGCGTGACAGCGGCCGAGGTGCAGATCGACACGTTGACGGGGGACTGGACTGCGCTGCGAGCCGACATCAAGATGGACGTAGGGCGGAGCATCAACCCATCCATCGACTACGGGCAGATCGAGGGGGCGTTTATCCAGGGCCAAGGCCTGTTCACGACCGAGGAAAGCCTCTGGCACCGCACCTCAGGGCAGATCTTCACCAGGGGTCCAGGGACGTACAAAATCCCCGGATTCCGCGACATCCCGCAGGTCTTCAACGTCAGTCTGCTCAAGGACGTGGAGTGGGAGAACCTGCGGACCATCCAGCGATCGCGCGGAGTCGGCGAACCGCCGCTCTTCATGGGCAGCGCGGTCTTCTTCGCCATCCGCGACGCGCTCAAGGCGGCTAGGAAGCAGTGGGGAGTGAACGAGGTGCTGTCGCTGCAGAGCCCGGCGACACCGGAGCGGATCAGGGTCAGCTGTGCGGATCCTATTGTTGAGAGGGCGAGAGTGCAGCCTAAAGAGGGGGAGAAGAGCTTTTTTGTTGCTATCTAGACGGTTTCCCCTGCCTTTTTTTCATTTTTTTTATTTTTTAGCCTTTGCATAGGATTAGATAGGTAATGTTATGACCGTGTCGTATGATCGTATCTATTATTGTCAGGGATTGATTGAGTGAAGCCCTTCTTTTTTCATCTCTTTAAGGTGATCCATGCAAGAGTGCCTAACTCGTAGGAGAGTAGTCGAGCGTAGGTAGGTAGGCATGTGCCTAACAGGATTGATTGACTGATCGATTGATATACATACCTGATGCAGATTCGGCCGGAAAAAAAAAGGAGGTGCCATGACACCAGCTTGTTGGTGAATCTGAACTAGGCCATCTCTATGGCCCGCCAACAATACCATTGTTAACGACGTAAGTCTTTGTCAATCTAACTCTCAGAGTGGAAACAAAAGAGTCAATACAATTCTTCTTTTTTTTTTCTGAAATCAAGTTTGTTCTATCGTGATCATTATTAGCCCAGTTACATAAGTTAAAAAAAAAAGAAAGTTAAAATGATAAAAAGAAAGAAAGAAAGGTCTATTACTTTATTTAATTTGAGGATGAATAGACAACCTATCCCTCACCACCAAGCTGCCTAGGTACAACAAAGAAAATATATCTATATCTCTATCTATCTATCTATCTATATATACATACAAGAAGGAGGAGAAGAAGAAGAAGACTTTGTATAAATATGATTTATTCAATGACTTTTGAACTTGACTAACTCTCTCACTGGTTGTATGTATGTAGGTATGTATATGTCCAGGTAGATAGAGAGTAACTCAGTAAAGTAAGAGTAAGATATGAAAAGATAAATCTATCCATCCATCCTAATCCAACCATCCAATAGAGCTACAAGCGCTTCTCATTCCCCCCCATACTCGACATACGAACTCCCCCGGAGATAAACCGCAGAGGGAGCATTGTGCTTCAGAGCGGCGCCGTAGTCGCGCTGGCCTGCGAAGCCCAGCTTCTGGTCTTGGTAGGTGACTTCCTCTCTCTCTCTTTCTCGCTCTCGCCTCTCGTCCCGCTTGAGGCGTGAACCAAATGGCGCCGCGGGCCTGCCGGCGTGGTAGCCTACCGCAATGGCTGCTTTTTCGTTTTCGATGGAGTCATTCGTCGTGTAGTAACCGCCACCACCCCCCGTCATGACTGGCAGGTCGATAGAGTCGCTGGCTCGGACCAGTCTTGGTTCTGGGACGACGTGCCTGCCGCCCTCCCCCCGCGTCCGTTCCCGCACGCAGCAGAGCATCAGCGCACGGATAATCCCGATCAGCGCGACAAGCACCCACACGAGCACGATCACCGTCGAGATGGTGGCCTCCGTCTTGATGCCGTCCTGCAGCCGGTTGGTTACCTCGGCGACGACCTCGGTGATCTTGTTCGAGGTGGAATCCCCCGGATCGGCCAGGAAGCTGTCGGACTGGTTGTTGCTGATAATGCTGGCCGCGGCTCCGAAGGAGAACGTGTTGTTCGGCAGCTCGGGGATGTCGACGTGCGCATGGTCCGCTATCCAGGTTATCCCCTTCTGGATGCTCTGCACTTTCATCTCGACCAGACAGTCGAACACGCCTGTGACCGGCTGGTACAGGATCGTGCCGCCAAAGGTGTCGTTCAGCACCTCGTTCGTCTTGTCGAGGAAGGTGTTGAGCGTGTCGTTCAGGGCTGACGCGCTGATGTTGACCCAGCCCAGGAGCTTGTCGTTGATGTCGTCATTCGTCGATTTGATCACCTGGTTGGCTCCAACCGCCCACTGTTCCGACGCGTTGACCAACGATGAGACCACCTTGTCGGCGAAGCCGTCGACCTCCGCCGTCAGTTCTGGTACCCCTTTCTCAACTGATCGCAGGAGAATGTATTGACATAGGCACGAGAAGAGCCCTGCTAAGCCCAGAGTCAGGAGCAACAAGGCAGGCGTCGACGTCGCGTACGCAAAGGCCCACCGAACAAGAATCTGCCGACGACTGTTGCTAAAGAAGCTGGCCGCCTTGATCCCCGCGGTCGAGGTGTACGGACGCGAGACGATGTACACCACATCCAGCGGATCGTGGGCCTCCTTGCGAACGAGCAAGGAGCGCTCCTTCATGGACCGCCAGCGCCAGATTTCGCGGAAGCCCATTGGGACGCAGGCCAGCACAGCCGCGATGGTGAGAACAGCGATAAAAATCTTGCGCGCCAGGACGAGCGTGTCGGCGACCCCGTTGAAAAAAGTATTGATGCCGTCGTTGGTGCCGCAGAAGGACAGCTGCTCCTTGGCGGGGACGGGGAACACGGAGCTGTTGAATTGATAGTCACCTAGGGACGAGTTGATGAGCTTTTTCAGATCCTCGAACGGGGTCTCGATCGCCGTGGTCGTGAAATTCTTCACCTGGTCGAACGTGGGGACGGAAGCATTGATCTTGTTGAGTTCGTCGTTGATGGAGGACGGCAGCTGGAGGTGATTCAGCGCGTTGATCTGATTGCTCAGATCAAGTGTGGGCGCCTTCTTCCCAATAAGGCTGAGGGCGCCGTTGATGGCTTCGAGGAAACTGTTGAGGGCAGTTTCGAAATCCTGGACCCCAGTAGCAAGGTCATTGCCAATGCTGGGCAGAGTCTTGTTGAGAAAGGACGTTACGTCTTCGATGATGCTCACGCCCGCTTCAACGGCGCCTCTGATCACCAGGGTGATCAGACACAGGTATGTCTGGGTCAGGAAGTTGATGAAGAAGACCACGAGTCCTTCGACTCCGGTGACGGTCATTTGGAGCATGGACACGAGGCCCTGGACGGCTTTCGTCACCCCATCTGCGGTCAGCTGATTGACCCCCTGAGACATGTAGTGCGGCATTGATGCCATGGCGCTCCCCATGGTCTCGACACTCGTGCAGGCAGATAGGGCTTGGACCCGTGCAGAAGCCATTTCCCCTTGCAGACTTTGAATCGCCAGTAGGACCCTGACGAGCACGAGCAGCAGCAAGACAGTCCATCGATTAATCCACACCTGAGACAGTCGCGCCTTCAGACCGAGGTAGGGAGTGATGCTATCGGGATCGAGAAAGGGTGAAGGGCCCTGGGAGCCGGGACCATCGTGTGCGGCATATGGCGGAAGTAGGGGGAATATCGACCGGCCGAATCTGGAGAAGACCATGACTCAAGCACCAAGGATGAATTTGCGGCCAGCGCAAGGTATTTGGACAGAGATCAAAAATCGAACAAGTGAGATATTGTACAAGTAGAATGACAGTGGAGAAGTGTATGTCTACAATTCGAGTCGGCTGTACAGAGACAGCATGGACAGGATTAGGTAGACGAAGAGGATAGTAGAAAGAAAATTGAGAAACGAGAAAAAGAAACAGATTAAGAGCAGACAATGGAGAATCATGAGTCGTCAGCCTGATGAATCACAATGGTGACTGTTCTATTGTTTCTGCAGGTTGAAGTTTATTGTTTGTGAATAAAAGAGTGGATCATAGTCCAGATAAAGACAACGATATAATGGGCATGTTGACAGGACGCAAGTGAATCATATAAGCATGCAACAAATACTTTCAAAGAGCCCTGCCTTCTTGCAAGTTCCACCGGCCAAATAAAGATGAGAGACACAGACATGACGGCGGCGGGCATCTGCCATGCTGCCCAGTCACTGTCAAAAATAGGCACGAATTCGAAACACCATACGAAGACAGTAGACAGTGGATCATCGCGAAGACGATGATTTATCTCTGGAGCAAATAGCTTCGCTTCGAAGCTTGTTCTGCAACGTCACTGGCGCGTTTCCATCGTGTCAAGGTAGCAAAACGTCTGTGAGACAGCGACATCCCATAAAAAGACTGGATAGCCGCCAGGGCGGGGGGCGGGACGCTGGGCGGAGAGCTTCAGATCCAGTCCTTTGTTCCCCGCCCATTGGACTCGACAACGAGTAAAAACACCTCCGTCGCGGTGCGCCACATGGACATCACCACAGGCCTTACGAGGTTTGAATTCGGAGAGCCTTGCAGCCACAGGATCGTCGTGACGCAGGGCCAATCATCACCTGTGCCTACAGCTTGGCATGTCTTCTCCAGCGAAATGGAAGTTGTAGTTCTTGCTGAGGCTTGCTCCATTACAACTGGACTAATCGCCTCTCACGATTCTTCTATGAAGACTTTGATCTCTTAGGAAACAGTGGGGGAAGGACCAACTGTCCAGGCTCGCATTGTTCAGAGGGAAGTTACTTTATATGGAAAGTCCCGTTCCATGGGGGATGGGCACGTGCCGACGCTAACCCCAGAACACTTCACTTGAGGTTACTTGATCACTTACACTCGCCTCGCTCATGCTACAGAATCTATGAGACTCTGTGCGAGTCAGAAGATGTTCTGCTGAACTGCTGTGACATGCTCTGGGTTCTCTGACTTTGCAAGTTGATGATCCAAGTTCTTTCACGTGAGCTGTCGACGCGCTTGGCGTAGAAACGGGCGCGTAACGAACAACCACCGCCAATCAACCGCCACGGCAGCCTCTACCTTGAAACACTTGCATCTTCAGTAAAAATAGAGAGGACGACTCGTATCCCCGCTACAGGCTTGTCTCTGACGCGGTTGCGTTTCAAGATGGCTATTATGGGCAGGGCTTGAGCTAATTATGGTGCTTTCAGTTCTATTCCTGTCTCGGTCTGTCCTTACTCGATCTGCCAGCAAGGCGGCTACTCCGCCAGCCAGTAGTGGGTGAGCACCAAGCAGCGCCTAAAACAGAGATCTCTTGAAACGATCGAATGGGCATCTACGTGTTAATATTCTGGGATGAGAAACAGGCAACAATTCTAAAAAAATACCCCGAACACAGTCTTTCCTTTTAATCTGGGGGAGTTCAAACTTCAAGCATGCTCGATAGACTTTCGTCAATCTTGTCAGCGGAATCCCACTCCGCGCTAGGCCCGTAATTGGCTTAGCGTGTCAAACTCGCCCGCAGAGCTATCCCCGCAGCGTCGATTTAATCTCGACGTCTATCCTGTAGTTCCCTACTGTTAGAAAGAAGGCATTGAAGATTTGCTTCCAAATCATGATAATTACCCATGCTCTACTCTGGTAATATGCTCTACAAAGTTTCTACAATGCGTTTGTATTATAACTCTATAAATACAGCTCTCCCTTGGCTCGTTGAACCGAATACATAATTCTGCTACACTCAATCATGGATGGATCAATGCACATCTGTGTACTCTTGATAAGGTCGTTTGCCTATGTCATTGATAGAGCAGTTTATGCATGACGGATATCACGAGATGTTTTTTTTTTGCGAGACTAAGCACATGCCTACCAAAAACGGCCAATTGGTTTCATTGTGCTGTGATGGATGCCTTGATCCCATCAGGGCCACCCTCCCCTCCGGAACAGTCATCAGAGGGCTGGTTTGGCTCTCCACTGTCAGACGGTCAGGATCCAGTTGAACCTGGGGTTGGACGACTGTCGGCCTTTGGCTTCTTGGATCGATCGTTGGCATCTGGAATCATCTCAGTGCATTGGCGCTTCTTACCTGCGTGGGCAAATTGGATGGTCAATAAAAACGACGGCTAAAGATGGGAAATACAAGGATCAACTGACGACGTCTGTCCATCAAGAGAGTGACCCCTAGGGTTACGGTCATATAACTCTAACAGTCCCGCGTGCCAAGTGATCTCATCGTAGATGGGGATTCGCCGGTACTGATTGAAGGGATCTTCATAGAAGAGCATGTACTCTTCATCGTCAAACCCCAAAGACTGTTTGATCAAGGACTTTCATCGATCAAAACGAAGTTCTTCAAACCTCTGGATTTGGTTGGCATGTCTGCTTAGCTGATATGCTTTACAGAGATACCTGTTCCCGGGTTCCATCACGCTTTGGAGAAGGACTGACACATCGTGGAGATCAGGGAGTGCAGGCCTGGCCTCGCTGCTACTAGGCTCACTGTTCGTTGAAGTCGCGCATTGGATGCTTCGACGCTCGACACCCTTGCGGTTGGCGTCTTTGACCAGGCTCACCACCCTGCTAAGGAGCTCGGGACGCTTCTGCTTGTCAGATGTCTGGATGAACGGTGAGAATTCGGACAGATGAGCCTCCAGGATGGTCCGCATCCGCCGCCGACTGGCATCGTTTTTGAGAGGGACATCTAGGGGTCCCTCCCTGTCGAGGATATTACGCATCTGTTGTTGAAAAGTCCCTGAGTTCGGTGTCCGTGCAACCCAAGGCTTGCAGGACTTTACCTCGGTTGGCAAACATTGTTAAACATGCTGGGTGGATCGGAACTATTACCCCGGCTGCTCTTGGTTCAAACCGTGCACAAGCAGAAATGGCCCTGGAGGAGAGATCTAGTGGGGAGGGCAAAGACTTACCGACGGTGTCTCTTCAAGGCAATGACAGCAGGTAGACAGGAAGATCGAGGCAGAGGCTGGTCAAGGATCCAGATGACCGCTGCGCCAGGATCGACAATGGATCAAAGATGGAAGATGCAGTTGGACATGGATACAAGAAGAGTGAATATCAACAGCTGTGACTTGTCAACAGACACCGGATATCAGCACATCCATTCACTCATCTGCACTGTGACTGGAAACAGACTCGGTGGGGACTCCAGCAGAATCAGGATCAGTATGGGACTGTGTGCAGCTTCAAGGAAAATCCCTTCACGTGGAAAGCCAAGTTGCGATGGGAAGTCACTCAGCATCAATTCACAGGTAGATAGAATTGCTCTTTTTGGAAAACAACACACTTGGGAAGTCACTACAAGAAACAGAGAGGAAGAAAAGAAGGACACAAAGGTAGGAGTTCCCGTTTCTGGCCGAAAAAGAGCAGAGCACATTCACTGAAGTGGATTCTGGTCGGTAAAAGCCGGCTGTCTTCCATGATGGTGGCCTGGTTTGCATTCACTACTAGCGTTGCTTGACATCATTTGCCTTTATTTACCCAGTCGTGCAAGACAGCCTCCCAAACACGCCTCCCTCACCACCCTCCTGTATCTCGTCGTGTTACCATCTTGTTACGCATACATTCGCTTCATGAAGTGCAGCTTCAGATTGCCGAGAACTGAGTAGGTGAGTATACTCTTGATTCAAATTATTATCTATATTGTTGTTTTTGATGCTTGAGAAAGCAAGGATATAAAGAAAGAAGGAGAAGAAGGAAAAGAAGAAGAAGAAATTACCAAAATAAAAATCTCAAACCTGTCTGACATTGTGATAGTTCATCAGATCATCTTCAGCTACACTCTTTTACAATACTTCCTTCAACCATATCAACTTGTACTGCACCTATGGGTTCTCTTTCCAGTGCAAACATGCCGCAGCCAGGGCAGCCCTCTGAGAATCGTGATCATCCTGACCCAGCACACTTGGAGACTTCTACTACGGGTCCTGCCGAGCCTAACATGGGTCCAGGTGGTGCGTTCACTGCCATCTTCCAGCATATAAGAGAACTCTTCACCTTCCACGACTTGGAGGACGACACTCTCTGTCTTCTCTTCCAAGACTGGACCAAAGACTGGACCCTGAACGCAGCTTCCTGTCAAGTTGTTCCACCACCTCCAGGTTTCTCTTTTGAACCTGGTAAACACGTCTACGACGAGCCTTTGAAAAACGGCTACCTGCTGGTTTGCCTCAAAGTCCCAGCGGATTATCCTGGTGGTAAGCGCGGATTTTTCGCTATCGTACAGGAGTTTCTTCACCGCAGAGATACTTTTGGCATCAAAGCCCTCTACCTCCAGGAGCCAGCTATCGAACGGTTCTTGTCCTCTCTCAAGGACGACTTCAAGGCCAAGGCCAAGGCCACAGGCAAGAACAAGGGTAAGGGTGCCAAGGGCAAGCGACTCAAGTGGAAGAACCCTTTTACAGCATTTGGCTGTCGCGTTGTTTGGGCCCACGACCTCTCCAACCCTGAACCTCTTTATTTACGTGTCCGTTGCGTGGACAGAGACACATCTGCCTTGGTTGTTGTGGACACAAACGACGACGCGTACAAGATTGGTCTCTCCTCTGACAAGGTATGCCCCTCATGACTGGCACTCACTTTTCTCCTTGCTCATGAACCAACAGACTAAATTCATCAACGTCGCCACTCTTCAACTTCATCTTCAACTTCTCATCGTTTGGTGGCAGACTTACTTCCAGAGAATGGCTATTGAGCACCTGGGAGCACAGAGTGACCAGGCAACTCCAGCAGACCAGTGGTGGTGGTCTGTTATCCAGGGCCATCATGGACGATATCATGAACAGCCTGTGGCAGCAGAAACTCACGGAGATCTCACCACAAAAGACACTCACGGGGAACTCCCAATGGAAGAGACCCCCAGAGAACTCATGAACAAAGAGACTCCTGAAAACCTCATGGAAGAAATTGAGGAACTGACTCCTCTTGCAAACGATGCTCCTGCTGTTTTTTCTGCAGTCGAAAAGGCTCCTATTGCGAGCGAAGCTCCGGTTGCAAAACTTGATGACCACAGTGACCTTCAGCAAGAGCTCCCCGCCGCAGAAGTGTCGTCTTCCCAAACTCAGAAAAGCAAAAACAAAAAGAAGAAAAATAAGAAGAAGAAGAAGGGAAACCAAACTGCACAGCCTGGACAGACGGAGCCTGATACTCCTGTCACTATGCCTGTCGCTATGCCGCAGGAAGCTTCCTCTCATTCCATTTCATCGATCGCTGTCCATGAACCTGCGACGGCATCACAACTTCCATCCGATACCATGGCTCAGAGCACTGAACCTCAACAGCAAGCTGCGATTACTGGATCTCAGTCGACTTCTATTGTCGTGACTTTAGAGGCTTCCAAGAGTCTCGACGCGTCGAGTGATCAGATGCCTGCCTTCAGTCTCATTGATCTGCTTCAAGATATTACTACTTTTCAACCCCATGATGGGCATGACCTTACTTCAGAATCTACACCAGTTGAGCCCATTCCTGAAGAGGCACAGGCTACAGAAGCGACTGAAGCGGATAAGTCCACTACATTTACCGCCGAAGAGGCTGCTACTCTTGTTGAGGCAAATCAAGCCCCAGAGCCATCATCTCTCTCCCACGAGCACCACTCTATCGAAGACACTCCGAAACCTGCCAAGGCAACTGCAACTTCCGAACAAACTCACTCTGACGCGTCTCTACTCGAAGAGAATCCTGCTGCGTCAAACAAACTGGCCCAGATCGAAACAGCATCGGACCTCAGGCCAAGTCGTTACCGCCAGCATCATCATCGCCATACCAAAATCTCTTCTAGCACACTCTACACAATTCCTGAATCGGAATCCGGATCGCATACCGAAGATGACAACGAGTCCAAGGGCCATAAACTGCCGATTGAGAAAGACCAACCGGTCTCCCAGGGCACTGAGCCCAGCAAGTCCGCTGAAGAAAACATTCCCCGTTCAGCTCAGCCGAGTCCCAAGAAAAATAAGAAGAACAAGAAAAAGAATCGCCGCTCTACCGTGTCGGAATTGTCTACCACTGAAGGCACTTCTACGACTGATACGTCGAATATCGTGACTCGAGACAGCAATACCACATCGACCAAGACTCAAGACGCACGAGCTGGCAGTCGCTCCGCTAGAAATGCGAGGCGTCCATCCTTGCGAGATCACTCTACCCAGCAGGGCCACTCGACTCAGCAAGACCATTCTACTCAGCGAGGTACTCATACTCCTTCATCAGCCCACAGCCATATAGCAATGACAACCAGCTCGCATATCTCTCATTCAGAATCGAATCCACAGCAAGCTGGTGACCAACGCGACTGGAATGTCGTCTCACGGACCCGAAAATCTCAGCCATCTTCTTCTGCACGACATACTACCGAGAAACCACAGCAAGGGGAAATCAGCCGGTCGACGGTCGAGGCCAGACCTTCTCAAAACCAAGGGAGAAGAACGAGTTCAAAAGTCACGACAGAATCACAGTCACAGAAGACTTCCGAGAGCACAACATCGACCCCGACTGTCTCCCACCCGCCTCCCGTCCTGACCGATGCTGATTTCCCCCCTCTGCCATCGCAGAAGAAGCCTCAACAAGAGCAAGGCTCGACCTCGGCTGCAACTCAAGGAGTGCAGACATCGGAGTCCTCCCCATCCGGGGACGAGAAGACAAGCAGCAGCACCACCGCTGATATCGAAAGGTCCTGCGAGACCGAAACAACCGTCCGGTCCGTCGAAGGAGACGACGACCAGACCCGGTTGAAGCGCGATGAAGCCAAACCGTCTCCCGCTGTCTCCGCCCAAGCCACAAACGACGAGACAGCACCCGCAGCTCGACAACAGCGGGAGACAACATCGCAACCACTGCACGATCGAGGGGCCCTTCCCTCTCCGAGCTCCGCTTCGTCGTCGCAGACCGGTCAGCAGCGTCAGCGCCCCGAGGGGTGGTTCTGGCAGCTCAAAAGCCACGGGTTCCCGTGCGCGCTGGCCGGCTGCGACAAGCGTTGTAGCTCGTGGGATGGCGCGTCCGTCATCTGTCCGCGGTGCGGGCCATACTCGGAGGTCCGCTACTGCGGCGAAGGCCATCTCTTCGCCGACGTGAAGGCGCACTGGCCTCACTGCGGACAGATGACGTTCCGCCATCCCTGCCGGGAGGAGTCGATCCCCCGGCAGCAGAGGGAAGGGCCGCCGTTGCTGCCCAGCCGCCATAACTGGGATACCCCCGAGCGGCACCGACAGGCTGTCCGCCACGCCGTCGACCGCTCGGGGGACTACTTCATCTTCAGTGACTGGGCGGACTGGATGGCGGCTGGGCAGCCGGACAACATCCTCGACGTGCGGTGCTCCAACCGCGTGGTCTGGGTCGTCTCCTTTGACGACCGGGAAGACAAGGACCGCTTCAGGCGGGTGTTGGGGGTGTGTTTATTCGGTATGTTTCCCTCCTCTTATCTTCCTATCTTGTTACTCCTGCTAACAATCTTCAGCCTCCATCGAAGTGGTCCAACTCGTCGGATTCCTCTTCCGCATGATCCGGGACAATCTCCACGCCCGGGGAGTCTGGACCGGCGAGCTCGACGCCGCGCTTCGCTACCAGATGAAGCACGAGCTCGCCGTGTCCTTACTCCCCGGGACGACAGGGACACGGCACGCCTGCGCAACGGACTGGGACGGGCGCAGCCGGCGCGCCTGCCCAGACCCCGTCTGCCAGGCGGAGTACGTGCCGCTGCTAGGGGACATGGGGAGAGGGATGGGGCTCGGGTTCCGCAGGCTCTGCGACTACTGGGAGTCGAACTTCTGGCTCCTGCGGGCCGCGCGCCTCACCCATCCCCATGTCCCCGACGTAGCGGCCCGGACATGCGGGGAGGGGTACGACGAGGTCCTCCCGGAAGACCGACGGTTGTTTCGGCGCGGGGAGGGTTGGGACGGTGCCGGGACTGGGCCGATGGAGATCGAGGGGCCGCAGTTCTGAATGACGACTTCTTTTTTCAATCTTTCTAAGTAGTCATCGGCCCTCGATCTCTATCGGTCCGGTCCCGTGCATGCGTCCACCTCCCCGGGATGAAGAGGGGGGAGGAAAAGAAAGAAAGATTAAAAAAAAAAACTGAAAAAAAAAAGAAAAAAATAAAAAAAATTGATAGAGTGGAAGGGCCTGTACTTTTTTATTTTTTTGTATCTGGGGGCTGGGGGCGTGGTTGAATCTTCCTGTTTTTCTTTTTCCTTTTTTTTTTTGTATTTGTTTGATTTCTCGTTTCCTGTCTGGGTGGATGGACACTTGTTTTCAGTTGCATAGCATTGGCGTTGGGCACGGGAAAGCATCATCATGATGGGCATTTGTATTGGCGTTGATGGCAAAGCAGGGGGCAATGAGGAACGAATGAATGCCACCATAGCAACGAGCGAACGAACGAACGGACGAACGCATGTACGATAGAATGATTTATGATGTATGACTTACGATGTATGATGTGATATACGAATATGAAGTTATGTACGAAGCGCTGTACTATATCTAATCATGCTTTTAATCAGAATCACTATGAAAAGAAAGAAGAAACAGAATTTGCCATTCGTATCATTTCATTTCATTTCGTTCGTTAACTGGACTAGCGACGGGAGAAATACATTGAGAATCGATCGGTATTCGTCTATATAGTTATCAGTTGAATTTATAATAGCTATTCGGTTGGTCTGCCCTCTCCTGCTTTATGGGATGAAACTTGTGATTGTCGACAGAAGAAGAATCAGGTTCAGTTCTTCTTCCGCACAGCGTTGTGACAAAAACCCTCCCCCGTGGTTCTGGGCTACCGCACAATGTACTTCCTCAACCCCCGAAGCCGCTCCTTGGCCTCCTCGAGCACGTCATCGTTCTTGCACACCGCGAACCGGAGATAATCCTCGGCAATGTGGGCGTTCTCGTCCGTGTAGAATTCCGTCGGCGGGATGGCGGCCACCCCGACCTCCATGATCAGGAACCAGGCCAGCTTGAAATCGCGCGGGCGGGTCGCCACGTGCGGAGGGAAGGGGTAGTTCTCGGGCAGCTTGACGGATTTCATGTTGGCGAGGACGAAGTAGCCGCCTTCGGGGTCGGAGTACTAGATGGACCTGTCAGGTATTGATTGCCGAAAAAGAAAGAGAGGTGGAGGGAGGGATAGAGAGAGACTTACGGGAATTTCGAGCTCATCAAACACCTTGCAGAACCGCTCCACCTTCTGCTTCATTTCTGTCCTGCTCTGGTCCCAGAATCCAACGGCGTCGGCCTTCTCAAAAGCCACTGCAGAGGCCTCCTGCAGCGGGGACACGCTGCTGTAGCAGATTCGCGTGTGGGCAGCTGCAACATACTTGATCAGATGGGCCGGTCCGATCAGGTAGCCTACTCGCCAACCCGTCGCGTAGAAGGCCTTGCCTGCCGAGCCCACCGTCAGGGTGCGCTCATACAGCTCCGGAGACAGAGTCGCAATTCGCGTGAACGGAACGTAGTAGAGACGGTCGTAGACTTCGTCGGACAGGATGATCAGGTTGTGCTTCACGGCGAGAGCGCCAATGCGTTCGAGCTCCTCTCGAGAGAAAACCTTGCCCACGGGGTTGTGGCTACGATATTAGACTGTGTATCCTAGCAACGATGTAAAATGGAAACAAGGCCATGCTTACGGTGAGTTGAGCACCTATTGATGGTCAGCACCGCAGAAGAAATCACTTGCGATGTAATTGGGCGTCACTCACAATCATCCTCGTCTTGTCATTGATTGTCTTCTCCAACTGGTCGAAGTCGATGGTCCATTCGGAAGCGGACGACGTTCTGGTGGCGCCGTCCTTGGGAGGGTGTAGCGGAACGTATCGGATTTTACCGCCAGGCATCTCGATGTTGCTGATGTACCTGCTAGCGGTCAACTCGGTCCCTCAAGCCAGTACTTGTAGACACTAACTGGTCAAAGAAAGGCTCGAAGATAATGACTTCATCCCCTTGTTCTATAAAGGCCATGAATGCACTGAGCATTCCTGTTTCTGGTCAGCTCGAGCGGTCTGACTTAAGAATTGCAACTCCAACAACCTTCATTTGCGCCAGTGGTGATGGTGACTTCCGTGTCCGGGTTCAGCTGGCGACCGAAAGACGCAGAATACGCGTCTGCAATGGCTTTCTTCAGGCGTGGACGACCCTGCACGACGATAAGCGATGAAATCCATTATTCAAGCAACTGGCGCATCATCCGTACTTTGGTTGGAGAATACTGGTTGCATTCCACCTTGTCGAGAGCCTCTTTCGCAGCATCGATGGCAAATTGCGGAGGGTTATAGCCACTGAATGAGACAATGGTCAGTCCAATCCCTCGCCTTATTCATGATTTAATCATGCGACACCGCATACTCACAAAAACCCTTGTCCCATGTTCACAATCGGCTGGACTGGCGAGGCGGCTGCGGCTTCATTGACGATAGACCTGGAGCAACGGAATTGATTAGTTTATTCCTCAAGAACTATTTGAGCGTCTACACGAACCAGACATCTTGTCGTTGACCCGCGACCCTCTTCGCAGGCCGAAAAGGGTCTGCGCGGGCAGCTGTCGCGGACATTGCTCGAATTCCAGCGAGGGGCACGCGGGGAGACGATAAGGTTGCGGGGGAACCTAGACACGGAGCCTTCTTGAACGCGGCGAATAATGCAGAGGATGAAAAGCGCTGCTTCGAGCAAACAAACATGGAGACCGGACTCCTGTGGTGAATTAATCTGTACGCTCAATTGAGTCGAATGGAGTCGATCCGATTCCGGAGACCTCCAGGCTGTCAGCGGGAGATGTGGTTCACTCGTGAATTGGGCCCGTCAATTGGCTGGTTCAAGGATGATGCGATTGCGTGCTTGATCTTCTTAGCTCCACCATGCACCAGACAGATTAATTATCTAATGAGAAAAAAGAATTGTCTCCACTCTCCAGTAAGCACGCGACGCGGCAACTTAGGCTTTTCGACATCTTTACACTCCGTAGTTGGAGTTTCTGCCTGCTTCTTCAGGCAGAAATCAGGCACGAAATTTGCGTCATCCGAGGCTCGTCGATGCGCGTGCTCTACTCTCCATTCGGAGACGCGTCTCGTGGTCGCTCACGCGCAGTACAACAGACATAGATCAGCACAGAGCATAACTTATACTTATTGCGAAACACTGGAAAAGTCTATTTTAGATTGATTGATCAATCTATTTTCTTAGCATACTGACGGCACAACAATGGTCTCGTGTCCCATCTGTGGCAAGAACGTCAAAGAGATCAATATCAATGCCCACATCGATTCTGATTGCCAGAGTTTTATCGACGAGCCGGCCTCCAGCCAAAGCGATTCATCTTCTCAGAAAAGCCCTCCCGTGTCCAGCTTCTTTCAACCATCCTCCGCTCGGAAACCCTCCGTCCAGCCTGCCGTTCCCACAACTCCGTCCCAGAAAAGTATTCTGAGATCCTCGACGCAGACCCATCATGACGTTACCGCGGACTCAAAGCGAAAACGATCGGAACCGTCGACGGCTGCCACCGAAGCAGATGGCCCAGCAAAACGACCCAAGACCAATGCGTTGCAGAAAGCTGCTCCGTTGGCGGAACGCATGCGCCCCAAAACCCTCGACGAGGTCTGTGGTCAAGAGATTGTCGGGCCGAATGGCGTCCTCCGCGGCCTGATTGAACAGGATCGAGTCCCCAGCATGATCCTATGGGGCGGACCCGGCACAGGAAAAACGACAATTGCCAGAGTCATTGCCTCGATGGTGGGCAGCCGGTTTGTAGAGATCAACAGTACCAGCACCGGGGTCGCGGAGTGCAAGAAGATATTCTCGGAAGCACGAAGCGAGCTGAGCCTGACCGGACGGAAGACGATTATCTTCTGCGATGAGATCCACCGGTTTTCCAAGTCCCAGCAGGACGTCTTCCTGGGGCCCGTGGAGAGCGGGACTGTCACGCTCATTGGCGCTACGACGGAAAACCCGTCATTCAAGGTCCAGAGCGCACTGCTGTCGCGGTGCAGAACCTTCACACTGGCGAAGCTCACCGATGATGACATTGTCTCGATCCTGAATCGGGCACTGGAGATCGAGGGACCCAATTACTCCCCCTCAGAGCTGGTAGACCAGGAATTGATTCGGTACCTGGCCACGTTTGCGGACGGGGACGCAAGGACGGCACTTAATCTTCTGGAACTGGCCATGGACCTGTCGACGCGCCCCGAAATGACCAAGGATGACTTGAAGAAATCGCTGACGAGGACGTTGGTCTATGACCGGGCGGGAGATCAGCACTACGACACCATCTCAGCGTTCCACAAGTCGATCCGAGGTAGCGATCCGGATGCCGCCCTCTACTATCTGGGCCGGATGATTCAGTCCGGGGAAGATCCTCTGTATATCGCGCGCCGTCTGATCGTGGTGGCATCAGAGGATATTGGCCTGGCGGACAACAGCATGCTGACACTGGCCGTCTCCACCTACACCGCCGTTGAAAAGATTGGACTCCCTGAAGCACGCATCAACCTTGCTCATGCCACCGTTGCGATGGCCCTGTCGAAGAAGAGTACGCGATCCTATCGGGGATTGAACAACGTGTTTGCGGCGCTGGAAGAGCCTGGAGTCGCCGGCCTGCCTATCCCCTTCCACCTGAGGAACGCCCCGACGCGGCTGATGAAGGAGCTCGGGTATGGCAAGGAGTACAAGTACAATCCCAACTATGTGGACGGAAAGGTGGCTCAGGAATACTTGCCCGAGAAATTGCGTGGACGACGGTTTCTCGAGGACCACGATCTGGGGCTGCAGATTGACCCCGACCTGGTATCCCAGGAGGGATGAGCATTTCACCATTCTTTGCTCGAGCCATCTATCACTTGTTCATTATAACCTATTGATACATTGCAAGGGATTGGATATGGGGAACGAAATCTCGCGTGGTGAAGGACCTAGAACGAGGTCATGGGCCTTGAACTCATGTTGAGACAAGGAATTCAGAGCACTGGGTAGATCTTCAGTCACATGATACCTGCCTATTTAGGTAGCTACCTAGGTACCTACCTAACTAGGCAACTACCAGTCACGTGTTTGGTAGCAGCCTAATCGGGAGCAGTCGACGTTTGTGTGACAGGGCTCTTAAATTGTGCAGACCTGAGCTCATCTCTGCAATTATATGTGCTGTGCCATGAATGTTCTTACTCTGGGATTTCCTACCACTCATTGGCGGTTTCCTACTGACAACGGACGCCCTATGACGGATGATGCTGCACTGCATCTTGGGTGGAAAGGAAATGTCTTTGGGATTCTCTCCCTCCCATGTCGTTAATTGGCCTTTAGAGCACTCTCAACCGCATCTAGGAGATCCTTACTGTTACTTGAAATGGATCTTTTTGCCCACCATCGCTCCTTCTTCTCCTAACCTGGTCTGGGGAAATGTGGGAGTAAACACATTATTTTCTGCCGGATATATATGTCACCGCCTTATACTTACCGGATTGGGGGCCGCGAGTCAGGGCGGTCAGGAAGCCAGGAAGGAGGCACTCCGCCTCACTGCTGGGAGCCTCAGCACCCCCAATGGTCAGTTGCAAGGTCCCTCTGTTTTCTTTTCTGCTTGTTATTCTCTTCCTTTTCCTCCTTACCTTAAATACCGCTGTCCTCCCCCCGGCAGTTTTCTTTTCTTTAATGCGGTCCGCTGGTTGCCTTGTCCCATGGACTTCTCAGCCTAGTTAGCCCTAACTTTGGCCCGGGTATAGCAGCAGCTCACCCTCCCTCACCCACCTGCGACACCTTTCTGGTTCAGCAATTTTTTTCCCACCCCAGATTCTTCTTCCTTGTCGTCTGCACGGATTTTCCTTTGTAATCTCTTCCTCATATTGATACCCATCCTATTATTGCTCTGTACTCTTTCTTCCTCTCTCATTAGTTTACCGCCTACCTTGCATCTTGTGTTTGTAATGTAGCTTTCTCCTTCCCAGTCATAGTTTCCCCAGTTTCTCCAGTTCTTCTGTGCTTTCTGGGACCATGGACGCCAATGTGTTTTCCAGCCATTTCATCTATCGACCCCCCACATCCATTCATTCCTCTCCTTCCATGCCCTCACCGGCTGCCACCTTCGACTCACCGGGGATGAGGCAGAATCGACCGCATTCTGTCAATCAAATCTGGCCTGGTCATGTAAGCGAGTCCATAGCGCAAGACTATTACATTTCGTGCTTGTGCTGTCCTTCATGATGTATGCTTACCGAGTGTCGTTCATTGCAGTCGCTTCGGACCTCGGAACTCTCGAGTCATGCGTCTCCAGCAAGCTCTGCCTTTTCAACTTGGGCTTCTTCCCGATTCTTGCAGTCGACAAAGATTTCTGCTCTACGCAACCCTCCACCCCAAGTGGACGCTCCCAGTAACCCTCATTTCCCTAGTCACTATTATCCTGCTCATAATGCGAGCCCCGGTTCGTCAGTCTTCTCTCAAGGCGCGGATCCCTCCTGTGGTCGACACTTGAACGTGGACCCTACCAGGCCGCCCGCAGGCCTGGCTGCTGCCTCTCCGAATCTTCATCATCCCGCCATCAACTACTCTCCACACAGTCCGTCTTGGTACTCGGCCGGGACTGTAGCAGCTGGTCCAGGGCTGGGTAATCCAGATGTTTCCTTGGAAGCCCCATATGCACATGGCTCCGGTGTAGGGGCCTTGCTACCGCAGCAGAGACAAGGTGAGATTCTCTTAAGTGTTTTCCATCAGGTGTTTCTTTGCTTTCCTTGCATTCCTCCCTCCTTTTTCCTTTGAGGAGAAAGGAAAGAGAGAGAGAGGGAGGGAGAGATTCCGGCTGACATCATAACCATAGAATCTCTAGGGCAGGTTCAGGACACATTATTACCCATTCCCGATACAGATCAATCTGCTCGTCGCCTCGAAGGGCCATCTCTCAATATCGTCATAGTAGACCCCAACAATCCTTCTCCTCATCGGGGTAAAAGACGAAAAACAAGTGAAGAAGAGAAAAAGCAAAAGGAGGAAAGCCGCCTTCTGAAGGAGTGCGGTGGGGCTTGCGTCTGGTGTTATCTGAACAAGAAGAAATGCGACCCCGGCCGAATTTGTGCTCCATGCAACTTGAATAATCGAGGGTGTTTCCGGGACTGTTCACAACTATGGCTGTACATGCCCGTGCTCGAAAAGTCGAAGAAGAACCGTCAGGATGCCAAAGAACGCACCTTCCAGTGCACCTATGATGTACTGAGTCGTCTAAAGAAGGAATCGTCTCCGCAGCCTTTCGTCACTCAAGTCGTTGCGAATATCCGGTGGAGCACTTCTGAGTCTCGTAATCTCCTGGCCGCTAATATCACCAAGCTGAGATTACCTGATTGTGATAAGACAACCAACGACAGGTTGATCTCCAGCACGCTGGCAAACATTCAAGTACCCGAGCTTGACTGCCACAAAACGAAATTTGTCGACAATGCAGGCAAAATGTTGAAGTTACTTGCAGCCATTGTGACGCTATCGCGTTCGCGTGTCCATGTTCCGCCAGCAAATGTGGGTGTCGCACGAAGCGCCATGTTTTTTGTCTTGACACTTCATGTGATGGCTCTTTGTGAGGCGTCTGCAGACTTTTGCGCGGAACTCTGGGATATAATTCGTCGTAAGGAGTCTCATCAGGACAACACCGGTACAGGAGCTGTGAATCCGCTCTGGCTTGCGATTGGTATCTACCACAAAGTGATAGACGGCCTCATCAGCTTCCAGCCAGGCCCACTCATCTCAGATATATTCGATAACATTAAACCCCGGTTGGATGATATCCGATCCCACGTCCATTATCTTCTGATGAGTGTGCCGCCTTATCAAGGTTCTGACAGAGAGCTATTGAAAGAGTCCATGGTAGATGACTGTCTGTCCTCGATTGTACCCAAGGTTCCGGTTCTAGAAGGCGGTTATGACGTCGCTTTTTGGGTTTTCTCGGAAACCCAGGGGCCCATATCCACGGTGATCTCTCGACAGGAAATGGCATATGATCAGCTGCAGTATGAGATGGGTTGCCTTCTCGATAAAGATTTCGACGTGATTCGTCAGACTTCGTCGGGAAAAGTGCCTGGCTCGTCGCCGACCCACTTCCGACCCTTTTCCCCGGTGGACCGCCCAGCTGTCAATGGCATAAATCAGGGCACATCGTTGACTGGAAACGCACTGGATGGCCAGCAATTCCCCTTGGAGAATGATGGTGCCTATGCGAGTCATCAAAGCTCGGACATGCAAACAAACGATGATACCCTTTTCAGCGATTGGACCTATCACGATCAGTATTCCGAGACTTCTGGATTCACCTTGGCTGAGACTGACGGCCTTTTCCATGGACTACAAATTGAAAATGAATGTCTCTGGGCCCTTGACCATCGGGACAAGGCGGAAACTCTGGGCGCTACCAATCTTACCTCCTATGCGAGCACTCACCACATCGCTCATTTCGACCCGGAGTTAGACCTTTGATAAGTGACGTTGTTGCAGATTCGGCCAGACACCAACTTGGTGAATCTGAGCTAAACAGCCGATGTCTTGTTTTTGCCTTGATGAACCTGACGAACCTTCTCTGGCATGGGACGTCCGTCTCATATTTTTCATGACGTTCACGATTTGATGCCTTTTGCAGCGACGTTTACGGTCTCACTAAGAGCACTAGTCTTTATTCACTGTTTCTCCTCATGCTTGCGATTCTAACGGAACTGCATCATAGGAACTACCGGAAGCTTTCTTTTCCATGACTGTGCATTTTGGAATAATTTTGGACAGCTAAAGTTATATATTTTGATGCGATCTGTTTTCAAGTTGTGGTGATACCCCAGACGCTGCTAATAAAAGAAGATACCCGAATCTTGCGTCGACGCAGCCTGGCCCAGCGGAATCTGCCAGGCAGAGAAGATCCAAACAGCTAAAGGGTAGTTGTCATGGCACTCTTTTGGCTTAGTGGAAGATTTCTGACAGGATCAAGGAGACTATTTGGTATAGATTCTTGGACACAGCTCTCCTTGCGTCGTTTTTCATTATTCTTGTTTATGAGATGATTTATTTCAATGTGTTTTTGGGTCAGTGTATTTTTGGTTTCGTGGACTACATACTTGAATCATTAGGCGGTCATACATACAGTCATACTCGAGGACAGTACAGGATGCTTTTGAATAGTCACTATATGGTTTGGAAAAGGAACAATTGAATAGTCGTTCTAATGAAGAAAGAAATAATTTCTTTTTTTTTTGCATTATTCAGGCATGGAAGTAGAAGGCGTTTTGCACTGCAGGCCGGTTGCCAGCTGGTCTGCGAGGTGTTTCAGGTACTCGGGCTAGCTCCGGTGGTGCTTCGGGCAGCGCTAAGCACCCGCCCGTCTTCGCGTTACCCGCGTCTTCCTTCCACAGTCATAGCGGAGTGACTGACTCCAACTTACAAAGAAACTCACTCGAATCCACGCGCGCAGCCCCTCTGTCGAGGGTGTATTGTCTTTATCCCTCTATCCGAATCCCTCGAGGTCATCATCTACTTTTGATCCTCCTGAACGATTTTCTAACTCAATTCTCATCCGTACCCTGGCATCCAAACAGCAACACAACCATGGCATCGTCTGCGCATCCTCCATTTGGTTCGCGGTCCGCATACGCCAGCGGCAAACTTCCCGACCGGTCACTGAGCGCCAATCCACTTCCCTTCAGCGCATCTGCCTTTTCACGGCATCGTGGACTCGGGGCACAGAATCCTGGAGCAGGCGACTTCGGCGCAGATACGGGAAAGTCGACGCAGCAGCAGCAGCCGCCTCCGCCGCCGGCGCACTCGCAGAGCCATGTCTCGTCGCAAGAAGCTGCGAATCCGTTGAATCGGTTGACGGAGGAGCAGCGAGAAGAGATCAACGAGGCTGTAAGAGATTTCCACTTGACAGTCATTCAGCGGTTTGACATCTTCGACGGACATCATACTAACAAATCCCGACTGACCAGTTCACACTCTTCGACCTCGACCGTGATCGCCATCTCGACTACCACGAGCTTCGCGTCGCATTACGAGCCCTCGGCTTCACGCTCCCCAAGCAAGAGCTAATCTCTCTACTGACGACATACGGCGTTCCCCGACCGCAGGTACAGCAGCAGTCGCAACAGTCGTCATCACAGCAGCACTCGCAAGCCTCAAAGGTGAACAACATCAACAACGCCAACAACAACCCGCCCCATCCGTCGTCCCTCCTCATGCCTCTCTCCGCGTTTCAGACTATCACCGCGCACAAGATCCTAGAACGGGATCCGCGCGAGGAGATCCTGCGCGCCTTCGAGCTCTTCGACGAAGGTGGAAAGGGGTACATCGATCTCGAGGATCTGCGCCGTGTAGCGCGCGAGCTGGGAGAGACGGGCCTGGAAGAGGAGGAGCTGAGAGCGATGATCGAGGAATTCGATCTGGAGGGCGTGGGGGGAGTGACCCGGGAAGGGTTCGTCAGTATTTGTTGGCAGTAATCCCGTTTTTCTTTCTTGCTTAGAACCTTCTTCTTTTTCCGCCCGCCGCTTGTCCAGCTCGACTTCCCTACTTTAACAACCTTACCATTCAACCTTTTTTTTCTTGGGAGGGGCATAGACCCTTTGGTTGTGGAAAACCTTTTTTTTCGTTTCCCCTTTTTCAAAAGTCATCTATCTTCCTGATATAATTTTTTTTCTTTGTTTTGGGAGGGACCCGCAGACTCAGGTTCCAGCTTTCTTTCTTTTTTTTCTTTTTTTTTTTGGAGTTCCTATTCTTGTTCCTGTTCCTGCCTTTTGAAACGGTGCATCGATATACGCCCAAGCGAGCAGCACATTTGGAGTTTTTTTTTTTGTTCCGAGCTTCCAGGAGGAGTTCTCATCAGGTGTTGTTTTGTTATTCTGTCTTTTGTTTCTGTGGTCAAGCTGTTTGTTGCCCCAGGTTTTCGTTATCTGGTATCTGCTATCTGTTATATGCGACTACCTGTGATTGGACGTCCGTTGTCTGTTGTTTGGACTGCACTGGAGGGGATTGATGGATGCATGTATTCATTGCATTGCATTGCGTTGCATGGATCAATGAGTGAATGGATCTATATCTAGGTAGCTATTTATTTTCTTGCTCTATATTTTCTCTCTCCGTGTGTGTATTACCCCTCCCTGCGCATGTTCCTGCGCCTATACGGAGTGTACTTCTGTCATTGATTAGCTAGTTCTGATCTGATTGGTGTTGATGGACTGACTGACTTGACTGGCTCAAATGAAATGACAATCCGATCATGCCGGTCTCTTCTTCTCTTCATTTTCTATCTCCGCCTCCGTATCCGTATCTGCATCCGTATCCATTTGTTTGGTCTGTCCTTCTTGGCAACTAACTATAATGTGTTTTTTTTTTAACTCTCCTTCTGTGAAAGAAAAAGAAACCATCACAATTTCAATGCCTGCCTTGCTTGCTTGATAGGTAGGTAGGTGGGTGGGTGTAGGGTATTTATCCGATTTCCCTTCATTCCATCTCATTCAATCACGAGATAGCAGTATATACATACACACACACTACAAACATAACATGAAAAGTACAGGACATACATACATATGGATTTTATATTCCCAGAAAGTTTTAATTTAAGCAGTTAATCAGTTAATCAGTCAAGTTAGTTAGGTTAGGTTAGGTTAGGTTAAGTAATAGCCTGTGCCTGCCTGCCTGCCTTGCTTACTCCCCGGGAGTAAGTTGTTATTATAACAAACTTGAAGAACCAAGCCAACCCAACCCATCCAAAACCAAAACCAGTCAGTCGCACAGGGCAGGCCAGGGCACCTGGAGTATTCAGACTTGAAAAGTAAAAATCCAGAATGGAGGTAATTACCTAGGTACATAGTACCTAAATACGGAGGTAGGTATACTTGTCCTATCCAGGACGAACCCCCCCAAAGAAAAAAGAAAGAGACAGACCTGCCTGCGTGCTACCTACCTACCTAATAAACACCTCGACTATGTGAATCGAATACGAGAACAATGCCTGAGACTAACAGACAGAAAGGAAGGAAGGAAAGAAAAGAAAGAAAAGAGAGGATGGTCTCGATGAATAAATTCATAGAAAACTGTACACATACACATTAAACAATACACCGTACCCATACCTATACCTAATCCTATGCCTAACCTATGCCTGCCTATGCCTAGCCTACCCGCCTATACCGTTGAACTCAGAGGTATCTACAACTATAATTCGTATCCAAAACTCATGATAAAAAAAAAAGACGCAACTATCCAAAAAGCCTCAGATCAAGCATATCGCATAGATGGCATACGGCCTCGATTCTGCTCATATGCCGCTGGTCCGGGATATGCAGGTGGTGCGTTGGGGTAGCCGTACCCATTCGACGGCCAATATCCCTGCTGCTGCCGCTGCTGCTGCCATCCTCTCCGTCGATACGGTCCTGTGCCGGCCGGGGCCGCTGGTTTGGCATACCGCCGCCGCCGGAGGAATGAGATGATAGAACTCAGAATCATCAACAGCAAAAGCCCTCCCAATCCCGCTGCCAATCCAATCACCAGCGGCTTGTGCTGATCGACCCACGAACTGATTTCGTCGCCAACACTGGAACCCACACATTGACCGTTACTGCAATGTCCGCCCCCTATGCACGGCGTCCCGTCCAGGAAATTCTGATTCAACGAGCCGCATGTGTTCGAGGGTAGTTTGGACGACGCGCATAGGAGAGTGCAGGAACTGCTGTCACAGGCGTATGTGTCGTTGCTGTCCAACACGCTGCCCATCACCTGCTGGCACTGCAGGTCGCGACTGGTGCACTGGCCGCTGGCGCAAGTAAGACCAGTCGAGTTGCCGCAGCTCTGGCCGTCAGGGACAAACTGGTCGGCAGGGCACGTCCCTGACGTCCCCGTACATTTCTCCTCCAGGTCGCAAGGGCCCGTGCTAGGGCGACAGACAGTGCTGCTGGAGGCAAATTGACAGTTCGTGCAGCAGTTCTCGTTGTAGTCATCGCAGACAGCGCCGTTCTTGAACTTGCAGGTGGTTGCGTCACAACAGGGGTCGTCCCCACAGCCCTCTACTCCTCCACAGTCACATTCTTCTCCGCTTTCGACAATTCCATTACCGCATTGACTGCCGGTGATGGTGACCACGCCACGGTTGTCAACGAGACAGCTGGAATTGACACTGTTGCGACCCAAGGCGGAGCAGATGTTTCCGACCGTACATTGCGAGAACTGGCTTTGGTCCGGTCCTGTGCTGGGATTCATGATGTATTTTCCGTCGGCATCACATGTTGTCGTGGAAAGTGGACAGCACTGGGAAGTAGTCTCGAGTCCTTCTGCACAAGTTTGGGAGTCGCAGTCATGCACAGCGCCAAAGGTATGGCCCGATTCGTGTCTATACAGAAACGACAGTTAGTATAGAAAGCACACAGCAATGACAGAGGGATGCATACGCAAAAACCTGCCACTCGGTCGTGGTACGGATCACCACGTTGGTTCCTGAAACTGACTGAGAAGAGTCGTTCATGGATCCAGAAACACAGAGCTGCCCCAACCAGGACACACCCACTTCATCGTCCGTCGGACAGTTGCTCATCAAGGTCCAGTAGGCATTCGAATCGCCCCTCGATCCGCGCCACGACGAAAAGAGATTTAATCTGGTCGTGATGTTTTCGCTGCCGCACGGCATATTCCAGGGGGCAGATTCTGGAGCCGTACTGGGACAATTCGCGTCACTGACTGTCAGATTCCGCAGCCCAATCGAGATGTTGAAGGTGCGTTCGTAGAGATCCGACGCCGTGTTGACGACGTTGATAATATTCTCTCGAACATCTTCGGTCGAGTTGAATGAGGCCGTGAATGAACAGTCGGTTGCCACCCCGATCAACGCAACCTTCTTGGTGTTGGGGCAACCCGCTGTATTTCCGATATTCGACTGCAAGTTGACACCTCCAGCGTTTCCGCTGATCCCACCGGTATCAGACTGCCGTCGGGACAGGCCAAAGAGTTGGTTCACAGACATGGCGCCCCAGGTTGCACGCGACTGCATCGGCTCCCCTCGAAAAACTGGATGGTTCGGATCTGAGTTGAAGCTCAGTCTGTCCGCGTGACACGATGAAGACAGGTCCAAGGACCGTTTGAGTTCTAAACGGTCCCGCGGTACCATATCGGAGTCGCGATAGACGATCATATATTCGCCATTTTTGTCTTCCAGATCAACATCATACTCCCGTCTCGTCTGCACGTAGCTCGATCGGAGTTTCACATGGTGTTGCTCGTGCATGACACTAAAAGCGCCCTCGAATAACGGCTGGGGGCCGTCCCTCTTCACATAGATTCTCGCCCAGCCGACTCTTGACCAGATGCCCGGGGATTCTTCCATCCATGCTGTTCCCTTGAAGACCCTGTGTGCCAATCGATCGATGTATTCAGTGTGTTTCACATTTCCATTAGCATCCAAGTACTGAACGTGAGCATCATCGGCGAGGATGTCAGGATTCGGTTCAAGAGTCAATTTCAATCGTTGTGCGTTCTGATGGAGAGTGAATGTGACATCAAAATGCGATAAAGAATTGACCCGATGGGAAGGAGTGTGAATGATGGGGTTTTCTAGTTTAGAGACATAGGTAATAGGATCGGG